>NC_060119.1:920409157-920712188 GCF_021461395.2 Schistocerca americana | reverse complement strand
ATAAACTTGAATGTCAAAGTTGTGATGCAGTATACATAGGCATGACATGCAGGAATTTTGAAACAAGATACAAAGAACATATCAGATGTTGGAAGTATGAAACAAACCATTCCACATTTGCAGAGCATTTAAAACACTACAACCATCATCCTACAAACATGGAACAAGAAATGAAAATAATGAGAATAAGCAACCATGACAAACATCTTATACAAATGCAAGAGAACTTCCACATCCAGAAAGCCATAGCAGAAAACAAACATGTGATAAATGAACAAACACACATCAGCACAGGCTCCTTACTACACTTAATAAAGGAAATGATGACATAAAAAAAGTATATAACACCAAAATACACACACAGACACACACACACACACACACACACACACACACACACACACACACACACACACACACACACCCTCCCAAAAAAAAAAAAAAAAAAAAAAAAAAAATTGCATAACACCAAAATACAGACAGACACACATACACAGCACAAATATATATATATATATATATATATATATATATATATATCACACCAAGACACACACACACATACACAGGACATAAACAAAAATAAATAATTAAATACAATAAAATAAAATAAAATAATATGACACCAAAAAACACACACACACACACACACACACACACACACACAAGCGCACACACAAATGCATACACGAACAGACCACTGATACTTCGATAGTTACACTCGTAAGTTTGGCAGTAATATTCGATCTTTGGCAAAAACATTTGACAGTCGGCAACAGAAACCAAAACATTGCATTAAAAAAAGCGTTCAGTGCATAGTGCTGTGGAATGCAGAAAAAACAGAAAATTGGCGCTCATAGGAAGAAGAACAAGACCAAAAATGCAACAGGAGCGTAATATGTAAGAAACTGTCTACGCAACCTGTAAGTACAGTTCAAAACATTACTACTTAATAGGAAATACCAACCACCAGAACTGTTTATAACCTATAGGCACAGTGACAAAAAATGTAAATAAAATAGCTAACATATGTACATATTACAGGCCACTGACGATGCCTTGCAGAAAATAAAGGCGAAACGCGTATGGCACTAAAATTGTGTTTTATTCAGTTGCTGTCAGACGGTCCATAAGTGAAAATCATCAACATACCGTAGTTACTCCGTACTTTGAATTTCTAGTTATCACAGTTTACGTGTCTCCTCTTGGGTGTTTTATCAGAGTTCCAACATTATATTGCTAATGAGGCATTTAACAGTCAAATAATTGCTCACATATATGTATGAATTTCTGCTGTTTTACACCATAAGACTCCAGATAGGATGTTCAATTTGTTTGTCTCTCCGCCTCCTCAGACTGTCCCACTTCCACGTGCCTTGTCATATCCTCTCCCTTTTCCATCTGCTCATTACCCCTCCCCATCTTACACCTGTTTCCTCCACCTTCCCTTTTTTCTCCTTATATCTGTCCATCCCCCTCCCTCCCTCTCTGTCCATCTCCTCCTTCCACCTCTCTCCTCCCATTTCCTCTCCCCCTCTCTCTGTCCATCTCTTTCTTTCTCTCTCTCTCTCTCTCTCTCTCTCTCTCTCTCTCTCTCTCTCCCTCCGTCTCTGTGTTCCTGTTCGCCCCCCCCCCTTCTTTCTTTCCATCTTCTCCTTATCTCTGTCCTTCTCCTCTCTCCATTATCTGGCCATTCCCTTATCCTACCTCTGTCCATCTATCTCCTCCAACCCCATCCCTTTGTTCATCTGTCAACCCATTTTCACCCTTATCCCTATCACATTGCAAGGTGGTTCTTATCCCTCAGTACTTACATCCAGACAGTAAATGCTACGTATCCCAAGTTTGTCTGAAATCCATCCAGTGCTTTAGAAGAAGTTGTGGGACATATACATTTTTGCATTTCTTCTGCACCGTTATGTATCCAAACCAAAGATACCTCAAAACATAGAAATATGGCCACCTGAACAGTTACTCCGAACTTTGAATTCCTAATTACCACAGTTTATGTGTCTCCACTTTGGTGTATTATCGAAGTTTTAATACTGCATGGCTATTGAGGCAATTAACAATGAAATTAATTTAGAAAGAAGTGTACAATAATAGACACTATAGTCAAGGATTTAGAAGGACTGTGTTTCAGGATGGGGGTCGTGGAGACTGTTACGTGACCATTTCTTGGTAACATTCCTGTAATTTACGTATAATCGTAATACAAAGACCCATTAGATCAGAATTATTCATCAACACCGAGAAATGTAATACACAACAGTACCAATATTGTCAACAGCTGTCTAATGTAATTTGCTCTTAATTTACTCTTTTACTCAAATTTGTTAGCCTTATATAAATAAGAAGTAGTTGAAAGCAGATTGGGATGAAGTGAAAAATTCATAGAGTCCTGTAGGCCACCACCTTTGGAGTGGTTCTGTGATGGGAGCATTAGGAGGTACGCAAGTCAGTGGACCACAAGGCCACCACGCAGTCTTTTATAGTGCCCTTGGAGCCCGAAAGCACAACAGGCAAAAACAGGTAAGATCTTCTGTGGCATAAAGCCTTAAGCTGTTACCAGAAGCGGTATCAGAAGGAAAGCTATTTTTAGCAGAGTCCAAGAAGGCACTATAGTTCACAGAATGTAGAAAGCAGTTTTTTCTTCGGAACGTGTCTTATACCATAGAGTCAACAGTTTTACGACGCTCTGAAGGCGTGATTTGCCACTGGACGTTGACTGTACAAAAACCAAATCTTTATGCAACCTAAGAAATGCCAGGATTGACTAATACGAATAAAATAGAGGTCAGGCAGACAAACGTGATAGTGCCGATGGGGACCCCCCTCATTGGCCATGGAGAGGGATGAAAAGAGAGTGGGATACCTTTTTTTCAGCGTTAAATGGTAGGATGTCTGCTACTGGCTAACCCTCTAAAGAATAACCCTAGGAAGGGAGCAGCGTTTTCCAAGAAACCCTTTTACCGGTCAGTGCTCGGAAGATCTCTAGCCTAAACAATAAAAATAGAGCGAAAAGCGGAAATGCGATTTTTCTTTTTAGTGTGCACCCGGGTCAAAGTCACTTCTCTCTATTTCTTCCGGAAAGAGAACCTGCTCCTTACTTCTTCTTCATAAAGAGTCATCATCGCTTCACCTCAATTCCCACTTAGCCATTGGCAAGGGTCATGGATATGCCGCCAGTGACTCATTCGAAGCCACTTCCGCCTCAATGTACAATTTATTGTTGTCAGCCAAGCCGCAACGATGCATAGAAACATTAAAACAATTTAAAAAATTCTCAACTTAAAACTTCACGTTGAAGACTTGCATTCAGATTCAACGAGAGGCTTGCCTTCAACACCAACCACAGGTTCAGCGCATTCCCTTCCTTAGTACTGTCTGTGTTTTCTATTGACATCACGACAATCGTGATTCAACCCTACAATTGCAATAGTTTCATTTACGTGATTGTTAGACTCTTACCCTAGACCATTTCATCACATGTGCCTAGGTTTTATTAGAATAATATTATCATTGGTTGCCAAATGAATTCTTTAATGGAATAAACCGAATTAATTGTAATTCTTGTTTCATTTAGTAATAATTTAATTACTAATTCATTGTTCTGTAGGGTAATTAATAATCATATGCCAGATACAGGGTCCAGTTTCCACACCTCCAGCTTTGAATCACACAGTCATAACCTAGCAAGATGTGGCGCTCGATTTAACAATAATTTATTTAGCATCATAATCACCAGTTAACAAAACAGAAACCATTGACAGTAAAACAATATTCTCTGCAGCTCGAAAGAACTTAAATATGGCAATTAAATCTGCCCCTACAGTGGGTAACTAGGTACATAAAAACGGTGTTTGAAACGTCGGACACTCTGCTCTCATCGAACATGACAACGGAAAAGCCTAAGAACCCAGACGATACTTCAACTTATTAGGATAATATTCCAAGCTACCGACAGTTATGAAACTTCCTGGTAGATTAAAACCGTGTGCCGGACCGAGACTCGAACTCGGGACCTTTGCCTCTTCATTCTGGCTACTGACAGTTATGTCTAAATAAATAGTAAACTAGTTACATATATGATAGCTCATTCACATAAAGCAACACGAAAGAAAATTTTAGTGCACATAAGTGAATCACCCGTTTAATCACAAGAATTCTTCTCTTAAAACCACTGAACAGGTAGCTCATTCACAGGCGTAACGAAAACAAATTAACATTCATTTAATTCGGTTATTCACGCACTGATACAATAAGGCCTACTTTTTTCGTATAACACACATTGTGAGGCACCCCCGCCTGCCAGAAACACCAACAGGCCGTTCACAATACTCGCAGATTACCGTTGAGGCAGTTGCAGCCAAGAGGCAACACTTCAGCAGGTTCGCACATGAGACACACAATTCCACCAGGACATCATCATTAGTTTCAAAAGCACTCTGATTGTGCTCCTAACGACATGCCAAAGAAGCCGTTGCCCCGCCACCACAGCAAGGCAGTGCGCCCGACCAGGGTAGACAGCAACCAGCTTTCTATCCTTAACTACAAGGCAGCCCGTCCGTGCTGACCACTGTCTCGTCCGGTAACCGTGCCGCATACTTGGTCCTTGAGGCTCATGTATTTGGCACCAACCAGAACTGTCTTCTTCCGTGTCACACCAGGAACTCTCCGTGCAACGGTCGGTCCACACCATCAGCCGCCCCACTGCAGTCCTCGCGACGCTCACGAGTCGGCATCAGTCGCCATCTGGCGGCGCCAGCGCCACACACACCGACGACCACAATCCATGGCGTCGGGGAAAACAGCCCTGCCGTTCGACACAGCGCGATACATACGGATTAAAAACAAGTATTTCGCTTTATTTGGTATCCTCAGCGAGCTGTAGCAGTAATGTAACCCAGTTTCGTACGCGACAAGAGAAGTCCCAATCATCATCCGAACATCTAAGTGCGTGTAATTGTTTTTCCCTAACTCACAGAAGTCGACTGCATGGTAACTTCTTTAGAATGGTCATGGCTGTTTCCTTGTCCCATTCCTTTTCAATCTGTGCTTGTGTAACGGTTCTAATGATCACATCGTCAACGGGATGTTAACAATAGTCTTTCTTGTTTTCCTCAGCAGATCACTATAGCCGGCCGATGTAGCCGAGCGGTTCTAGGCGCTTGAGTCCGGAACCGCGCTGGTGCTACGGTCGCAGGTTCCCTCGGGCATGGATGTGTATGACGTCCTTAGGTTAGTTAGGTGTAAGTAGTTCTCTTTCCTCGGGCATGGATGTATGAGATGTCCTTAGGTTAGTTAGGTTTAAGTAGTTCTAAGTCTAGGGACTGATGACGTCAGATGTTAAATTCTGCTTAGAGCCATTTGAACCATTTTTTAGATCACTACAAATACTACAGTTAACTGTGCCTGAGTTCTGAATCAAAGTGAAATCTCTTTGACACTCACATATATCATGAAGGTACATACTGGCGGTGGTGGTGGTCAGTGTTTAACGTCCCGTCGACAACGAGGTCATTAGAGACGGAGCGCAAGCTCGGGTTAGGGAAGGATCGGGAAGGAAATCGGCTGTGCCATTTCAAAGGAATCATCCCGACATTTGCCTGAAACGATTTAGGGAAATCGCGGAAAACCTAAATCAGGATGGCTGGAGACGGGATTGAACCGTCGTCCTCTTGAATGCGAGTCCAGTGTGCTAACCACTGCGCCACCTCGCTCGGTGCACATACTGGCCTACGATACTTACGATCATCGCGACAGGCACACTATAACAGATCGACTTATTCTCATCTCCGTGACATAACATTCATCCACTTTGCTATATTGTACGGTCAAAGAAAAGGAAGAAGATTGGGGTTTAACATCCCATTGAAGACGTGATCATTAACGACAAGCATGAATTTGGAAAGGATAGCGACGAACATCTGTGTGGCTTTCTAAGGATCTATCGAGGCACAGTCCGTAAACGATTTGGAATAACCTCCGAACGCCTAAATCTGGATGACCGGATGGGAACCTGATTCAACGCCACCGAACCCCTGCCCTCCGCCTCCCACCTCCCGAATGTGAGGAGTTCAACGCAATATGTTAACCACTGTGCGAATTCACCAATGACCCACTCCCAAAGCATCTCTTATCTACGAAATGCTTAGTGCTAATATAGATTAATAATACTTTTGTGGTGACACTAGCACGTAGATAGTACCTTGTGTTGCTAAAAATACACTGACACAAAAAAGAATCCCAGATCACAGGTTAATCTAAGCGGGAGATAAGCCTTTCCAAATGTGACATGCTGGTACATTAATAATCTGTGTAAGCGCCAGAATATTGAATGATGGAACCGCCAGAACATTGAATGAATGCATGCAAATATGCATGCATTGCCTTGTACAGCTGCCAGATGCCAGTTTATGGGATGGAGTTCCATACCTGTTGCACTTTCTCAGTCAATAAAGTGACGGTTAATGCTGATTATTTATGACACTGGAGTTGTCGTCCGACGATGTAATTCTCGATTGGCGACAGATATGCTAACCGAACAGGCCAAGGCAACATGTCGACACTCTGTGGAGAATATTGGGTTACGACAGCGATACCTTGGCGAGCGTTATCCAGCTGCAAAACACCCCCTCGAATGTTGTTCATCAATGGCTGCACAACATATCGAACCACCAGATGGACGTACAAATTTGGATTCAGGATACGTGCGATAACCACGAGAGCGCTCCTGTTGTCATACGAAATCACACCCTACGTCATGCAAGCTACACTATGGTGGCGACAGTTCTCCGTCTGCCAAAGACTAGAAAGCTGTAACAACCACACCGAAGAGATGTCACATTTATCAATAGCTCATGAAAATCTGTCAATAACCAGTGGCCCCTGTTTGGATCACCCCTGAGTTGGCTAACTAGACATAAAATTACTTTAATTACTTCATAAAATGGTTCAAATGGCTCTAAGCACTATGGGACTTAACATCTGAGGTCCTCAGTCCCCTAGAATTAGAACTACTTAAACCTAACTAACCTAAGGACATCACACACATCCATGCCCGAGGCAGAATTCGTACCTGCGACCGTAGCAGCAGCGCGGTTCCGGACTGAAGCGCCTAGAACCGCTCGGCCACAGCGGCCGGCTTTAATTACTTCAAACTCACAACAAAATAAATGACATCGTAGGGAATGAGAAAGGGTGCTGAAAAAATTAATAACAAGGAGCTACGGTGTCACAAAGAGACTTATTAACTAACGTCAAGGTCAAGTGAGACCAAAAAACATATAAAGAGAAACTTCAACTGGGTAACATTGCATTAACATGAACTCAGGATGGCTGGCAATAGACTTTGGGAACCTAACTGGAATTTACGTGTAAATGAGACTGACTACTGTGAGTGGAAGGACGCCAATCTAGGCAAGCACACTCTACTGTACAGTTCCACTCATTGGTCTGTCATGTCAATATATAATTAAGCACGCAATGGACACTGGCAGTGACTACTGCGAGTACAAGACTGCTATGAAAAAAGATGATCGTGAAAACGATTGATAGGCTTTTGAATTTGCCAAAGCTGCGCAACGTTACCGATATAGCCGGTGAAAGACGAGACGCCGTCGTTCACGTGCGGGGGCTGCCGAAGCGTCGTACTGCGGGAGATGACCCCACGTCCGCCGGTGATTGTCTCACGTCCGCGAAAATAAAAGTTTCGCCCGGGTGCCCAGACGTCTTTACAACTAACTGCTCTCTCCGTATAAACGGAAGAGCTCTAGCGACTGTACTCCGCGACAGTCGAGAAGCAAGTCCACGCCTCCCTTTTGCTCAAAACCTTCCGTAAAACAGCCGTTCCCCCAATTTTTTCGAATAAACTTATCACCGCGCAACAGTAGTTACCGTGCACAAGCATGTTTTCTTATCTTCCTCAACCAATCACTGCGGTACAGTACACAGTCTGTTGTCCGAAAAAACAGCTCACAATGCCTAGAGGTCCTGCCGCCCAAACCCCTGGCATACTTCAGAAGATGAAGGAAACTTCCGAGTGAAAACAAGCTCCGTCTCGTCTATAAAACGATTTAGTAGGCGTCGTTTCGGCGGGGCGCGGCTGCATCTAAGAAACGCGACATCCGGAGACATTCATCGTCCCAAGGTACGCTGTTCTTGTAATAAACACATTAGCCCTGTGCCAGCCCGACGCCGCTTTACCTGGCCCCGCACATGGAATAAGGGACCGGACTCCCACACCACGTCCACTCGCTAATAACGCAGTTAGGTGTCATTTCGCATTCAGCCACGGCGTTCGAATCCTCTTGCTTGGCCGCTAGCGGAACAAGGCAGCCCACCAGAATGGCGGCCCATAAACCACTGCCCTGCCAGGCCCAAGGACCGTTTCGGTTACTCCAAAGGAATCTGCGGACTGGCTTGCTGCTTGGGGAAAATTCTAAAGGTGCCGCGAATACAATGGTTACCTCCAGCATCCAAAAATCTGTTTAATTTTACTACTGCTACTCAAGTCATGCAAGTACTGTGAGATAAATCAGTGGTTTACACTAACCCTAAGAGTCCATCGGATTAATATCAGTCTGGGGAAATTTCGATGCACCAAAGGCGACTGAAATTGTATGATTATCACCAAAACACAATGAAAGGGGAGGTGCCTGATGGGTATTACCGCGGCAGTGGCCTGCCCATAAGGCACCTTCATCTTTCAATCATTACTCCCAGTGTAGGCCTAGAGTGTCTAGCACACAGACAGGTTGGTGACAGGTCCTCAGCTGGCTACCACCTAACCATGTCACGGCCATCACTGGCACCGAGGCAGAAAACAGAACAGACATCCACCCTGCTTTCCAATAGGCTCTTGCTTGACGTCACTGAAGTCGGAAATGATGGTGACTTGGGATCAGAGATCAGGACATCTGGCTCGGAGCTGTCCTCTAAGTAACCGATCTGTAACAGTTCGTTGCATCACTGTGGTGCGAACTGCTGCTCACACTGCTGCTGCAGACATAGTATGATGCCACAGAGCCATGCGCAGAAAACGATGGTCTTCCCTCTCGACAGTGCCACGTGGCCATGTGGAACCTGAGCTTCTTGCGACCATACATTGTCGTAACAACCTCTGCCAGCAATCATGTACAGTGGCTAAATTCCTTCCAAGTCTTTCTGCAATATCGCAGAAGGAACGACCAGCTTCTCCTAGCCCTACTACAAGACTTTGTCCAAGCTCAGTGAGTGTGGATAATATCATCTTTGTCGCCTTAAAGGTGTTCTTGACTAAGATCTCCTCTCAACCTCAAGTCTCAAAGGTAACTGTAGACCTGTTTTGCATTATCGTAGTGGCGCTCTAGCGTCACTCTTAAATGAGTGGCGCGAAGTCTGAATAGACATCTTTCAGATGTAGAAATACGCCTACCACCTTTAGTTTACATCGCACACCTCCTTGTTACTGTAACGATTTTTTTTCCATCAGTGTATATACAATATATTTATCAAACGCCGGCTGAGGTGGCCGAGCGGTTCTAGGCGCTACAGTCTGGAACCACGCGACCGCTCCGGTCGCAGGTTAGAATCCTGCCTCGGGTATGGATGTGTGTGATGTCCTTAGGTTAATTAGGTTTAAGTAGTTCTAAGTTCTAGGGGACTGATGACCTCAGAAGTTAAGTCCCATAGTGTTCAGAGCCATTTTTTATCAAACATATATATGAAACAGTCTTTTATATCTGGATTTATGCATTAGATTCAAATGGCTGTAAGCACTATGGGACTTAACATCTGAGGTCATCAGTCCCCTAGACTTAGAACTACTTAAACCTAAGTAACCTAAGGACATCACACACATCCATGCCCGAGGCATGATACGAACGTGGGACCGCAGCAGTAGCGCGGTTCCGGACTGAAGCGCCTAGAACCCGCTCAGCCACAGCGGCCGGTTAAGGCATTAGGTTCTTTTCATAAGTTTTAAGTATCTTTCGGAGCATGTGTTTCCAGGTTGTAAAATCTCATTAATTTTACTCATAGTTTTCCTTGTTCTGATGTCACGTCGACGATATGTCGATTTTTTTCTTTCTGTGTTGGTAGTACGCTCTGTTAAGTTACATTGACTTCTACTATTACACTTGTTCCGAAATGTTCTTTCATTTACTTAGCTGTTTTCTTCGGAACTTATTTCTCTTATCAATTTGAGGAACCATTTAGCATAAAATTTGTCAATATGATGATACAAATTTTACAGAGACACGTCACGACCAGTGCTTTCACCGCTAAGTGACATTTTACAAGTGACCTAAACTGTTGCCAAATCACGTGATATTGCCCACATTCATTATAGCTTGAGTGTTCACTACCTTAGGGTCACTTGAACCGTGATTTTTGAGCGTTTTTACTCGCACTAGGGAAGAGCATAGTAGAGGATGCCATAGTTTGTCGACAACATTCTGGACAAGTCGAACTGCATTAGCGAAAATACAAAGTCTCGAAAACTATAAAATCCTTCATTTCCCACGCTATAATAGTTCTATTTCAAATAGAGAAAAAGCAGTCCCATGTTAGCCACGATATGTTAGTTCTCTTCGCAGTGAAGCAGAAAAGGCGTCTTCCTTGACCTGTCCGTTGGCAAACTCACTTAAGAACACTCTCACTCTCGAGCGATAAGACAGTATTCTCGAGGAAGAACTGAAAGGGTACAGTGCCGCCCGACATTGAAAATAGGTACAACATACTTCATTATTTTTGTCAGAACAACACATTTTCTTGTAAAATAACTCAATTTCAATTAATACAGCGAAGCCGGATACCAGTGTGGGAAAGAATGACAGTTTATTTAATTGATCACATGTGCACTCCCTCAAAATAAATCCCTACATCCAGTTTGGTGAGATCTGTGAAATGAATGAATGTATGGTCGTCTGCTAACCGCAGATAGTGAATGTGAATATATGATCATCTTTGAGACGATCCTTTGGCCACCTTTAGTGGGACCAAAGAGATGAAATTTACCTGAGCTTTGAGTGCCTGAAATGTGGCTGACCAATACGGTAGTAAGGTGCTCCCCCACTTCGACAGAGGTGCGAGAGGACCTGAAGAACAGCCATGTTTCAGCACTCTGCCGCTGGATCTTGCGCTGTTAAGACCTGTCTTGGGTGTGCTCTGTAAAGACGAAAGAGTGGAGACATGGTACACATGTGGAATATTTAAGAGTAGTTTGAAATAATAATTTCTCTATTTCAGGAACTTTTGTGGGGAGAATTAAATGTCAGGCAGGTAATATTAATGGGATCGTAGTAATCTTCGGAAGTGACCAACGGTCACAATGAAACCACGTGTAGCAATAAGTTGAAATACTTCTGTGCGCTTAAGTTAAGCTGAATTACTAGCGTGTGTACAATAAGTTGAAATATTTAAGAAATAGCGTGTGTACCATAAGTTGAAATATTTAAGAAATGGCGTGTGCAGGACTTGAAATTAGAGACGAGTACTTCCACGTGGTGAGTACTGTGTGTGTCTCAATCCGTGCATGAGACAAAGGATAAAGAGAAGTACTCGTCCATGGTATCAGTTGAGGACTCGTGTGTGTGATGAATATGTTCGTAATATTACTTTGCGAGATATGTTTCCGTGTGACGCTTGATTCAAACTATAATACTCTGAGAGAGAAGCAAGGTGAGTCAGCCGTCTATCCAGCAACGCCTCATGGCTTGCATTGCACAGGAAGACGTGCATATATCTCCAGAGTTCATAGTAGGAAAGTAGAATTACGAAGTGGGGCAGTGTCGTGTGAAACTGGGATAAATACTAATTGAAGTGGGAAAGCTGAAAGTGATAGTGTTGTGACTATTTATTGTACTGTATTCCATGTTGTAGTGTGGTGTATGTCATGTAATTTGGGTGTGTGTGGTTTGCATGGGAGAGTAGCAAGGTAGTTTCAAAAGATTTGTGGGTTATGCTTGTTCCTTCTGTACCGCTCGATCTGGAGGAAAGTTTCGTGATGATGATTGTGAGAGTCGAAGTGTGAGATATAATAAAAGATCCACCATCCTATCCAGAAAGTGCACTGTAGTGTTAGATAATTACGAGACCATAAGGTAGAGAATCACCAATGTAAAGCCATGCCCACTGGGGCGGAAATTCTCATGTGTTATTGTTGTTGGTTATAGAATTTTTGTGTTTAGGTTATAGAATTTATCGGAATAAATAAGATAGTGAAAAGAAAAAGATTGGTGGACTTTTCCTTCGAATTGTATGTTGTCATGATGTCCCGAATTTATAATGTGTGCGCCATTCATATTCAGTGCGGTGGCCACGTGTTGATAAAAGCCGTTAAATAAAAGACAAAAAGAAAATGTGGTATTGCCAGTGCGTAGTGAACAGTCAGGGTTCTGTAAATTACTGATAGTCAGATGTGCGTTTCCGTTGCGTAGTATTCATACAGGAGGGTAATTTGTAACTTAATTGTGAGTACGAGAGTTCATATTACCCGATAAATAAGAATGAATCCACTCGCTTGGCAGACCACTCACCTCGCAGGCCTGACTGCTTGATGCCACAGTATGAGTAAGGCATGTGGGTGCCTCTCAGAACAAAGCTCGTCTTTGAAGTTTTGAGCTATATAGTACTAGAAATAAATTGATTTGCTGTTAACTATTTTACTAAAAATATTTTCACAATGTACTTATTTTGTACCGAAGATTTGGTTGTATTGATTCGGGAGTCTTAATGTTTTATTTGCATCACTAATTACATCATATAAATTTTGCCTTTCTTTGTGAATTATTTGGTGTTACGGTTTCTGTATACAGCTACACAATTCCTGATATCATACTCTTTGTGTAGTTTCCTACCCACGTTTGTTCTGAGAGCGCAGTTTTTCATTGCAAACACGTACGTTTAATAAATTATGGTCATGGAATAATATGGACTCCACTCTTCCGTACCTGCGGAGTATAAAAATACTGAACATTCACGTCGAATGAGGACGGGTGGGGGGAAGGGGGCGGGCCGCATGTGGGTAGAGTTACTAAGACACTGGCGCCGCCGACGGTAAGATGATGATACTCCTTGACAGAGCGTAGGGGAACGAAGCGGGAGACCCGCACCGCCTTACTAGGCAAGGTCCTAGTGGACGTGGTTTGCCATTGCCTTCCTCCGACCGTAATGGGGACGAGTAATGATAATGAAGACGACACAACAACACCCAGTCATCTCGAGGCAAGCGAAAATCCCTGACCCCGCCGGGAATCGGACCTGGGCCCCCGTGCTCGGGAAGCGAGAACGCTACCGCGAGATAACGAGCAGCTGACCGAAAGGAAGAACGAGGCTGCAATACAAAGTTTCAGTGTCACGCTATTTTTCCAGATCACTTGACACCAATGCTGGAGTGATACCTTCAACACGGCAAACGGAAAATTTCCTTTGCCATACTTGCCCTAGCATGCAGGCCAATGACTCCAGCGTTATCGGAAATTCAATTACCCTTCATTACTGAGATTCTCTGTTGTTGAGGGACATAATTATTTATTAATTGGCCACAAATTCCAATGCAAGGATCTCGTCTTCAGCACGAACACTCGTTTCCCTGTGTATTATGATGGGATCAGAATTAGTGTGTTTCTGACAAACTTGAATAAATTGAATAAGGTGGGAGAGAGCCACCTAGATAGCGGGCAACGGCAACGGTTTGCTGCTTAAGCTGTGCCAGCTGTTAACCGTGACTCCAGAGATTTACGGCCTAAGCGCTCTGCTGGCCTGCAGAAGCCTCTCTGGGTCCATTACGCACCCGAACTGACCCCGCACACACGGCCGCCGCCACTTTGCATTCAATAGCCACTCTCCGACTGGCACGCGGCTTATACTGCGATCTCCTTGCCACTTGGAAACATGGAACATCTGTACACATTGTAGGATATGGGCAGCAGTGTGTGTTACAGACACTTCATTATTGCTATTTTTCTGGAAAACTGAGATTTTGAGACCATGGCTGTGTGCAAAATACAGGTTGATTCTTTGAGAGAAGAAGATAGAAATCAGCGACTACTGATAATGCTATGTATTTATGTAAATAGCGCTGTAACCGGTTTCGAACCGACAGTTTCATTTTCAGATAGTTGCTCACATCGGATGCACATTTGTGGAAGTTTCCATAAGATTTTGGCTTTTTATTCCATTTCGTGCTGAAAGATTCTTGGGATGGTGGTGCCGTCTAAAATCCCTCGTAATATTGTTGGAATGTTGTAGGCTTGTATTCACCAATTACTACAGAGTATATGCAGCACTTATTTCATTAGTATATAACCACACCGCCCAAAAGCACCACAAACACGCACCAAAAAGTTTTCGCCACACGTACTGATAGATGTACAGGAAGGCAGCTATATCAAAAACACAATATGTAGTTATTTTTTTGCCGATGTGACTTCTTAATCCTAGTGCGTGATGACCTCAAATTTTACTTTTTTCAGAGGCCTGAAACATTGAATTCTTTAGTGAATAATTAAATGTCGTTCGATGGGAAGTTTTTACTTGATGTTTTTAAGTGTTGTCAGTCACTTGTGTTAATTGGTTTGAGATCACTTTGCTTACATGCACACATCAAAAAAAGTTTTGCATCACTTCGCCTCCGAGAGTTCCGGAACCTGTACAGAAAATTGGAATAGAAATCAACATATACCGTATACTGGCGCACTATCGGGGAAAATAGGACGAATATTGAGGAAACACCGAGTAGGAACTGTCTTTTGCCCGCCCAATAAAACACGAGCATTATTGGGAAGTGTCAAAGACGATGTCGGTTTGCGGAAGGCCGGCATATACCATATTCCCTGTGAGTGTGGGAAGACTTACATTGGACAGACAGTGCGCACCATCGAAGATCGTTGCCGGGAACTTCAGAGGCACACTCGACTTATGTACCCCAACAAGTCGGCAGTCGCAGAGCACTGTTTGTCCGAAAATCACGAAATGGACTACCAACATACCAGGGTCTTGGCACAGACATCTAAATACTGGGACAGCGTCGTTAGAGAGGCTATCGCAATTCGTACCAGGGACGGACTCATCATCAGAGATTGGGGCTATAACCTCAGCAAGGCATGGGAACCAGCACTGAGTCTAATTAAAAAGAGGCTCAGCAAAGAAAACGAACGAGCGACCAGGGGCGACGAGGCAGTTACACCGACGCTACCACAGACGCCGACGCCAGCCTCTCAGCGACCGCCGACGCGCGGCCGCGGGTGCGGACCGCGGAGAGAACGCCTCGCGGGGGAAGGGGATTTAGGACGGCCGCCTGCCCTCAGCAGCTCAGTTCGTCAGCGCACCTGACGACGGCGATACGTCTGATCGCCGAAATATTGTGCCCGTTGGACACTATGGACCGGCGGTACACCCGTGGACTGTTCGAGCAACATAAATATCATTTCCACCCTCTTTATGGGTCATGAAAACCACACAATGCTTGTTGTACCATCATACACTGAGACCTTCAGAGGTGGTGGTCCAGATTGCTGTACACACCTGTGCCTCTAATACCTAGTAGCATGTCCTCTTGCACTGATGCGTGCCTATATTCGTCGTGGCATACTATCCATAAGTTCATCAAGGCACTGTTGGTCCAGATCGTCCCACTCCTCAACGGCGATTCGGAGTAGATCCCTCAGAGTGGCTGGTGGGTCACGTCGTCCATAAGCAGCCCTTTTCAATCTATCGCAGGCATGTCCGATAGGGTTCTTGTCTGGAAAACATGTTGACCACTCTAGTCGAGCGATGTCGTTATCCTGAAGGAAGTCATTCACAAGACGAGCACGATGGGGGCGCGAATTGTCGTCCATGAAGACGAATGTCTCACCAATATGCTACCGATATGGTTGAACCATCGGTCGGAGGATGGCATTCACGTATCGTACAGCCGTTACGGTGCCTTCCATGACCTAAAACGGAATACGTCGGCTCCACATAATGCCACCCAATAACAGCAGGGAACTTCCACCTTGCTGCACTCGCTGGACAGTGTGTCTAAGGCGTTCAGCCTCACCGGGTTGGCTCCAAACACGTCGCCGACGATTGTCTGGTTGAAGGCATATGCAGCACTCAAGGGTGAAGAGAACGTGATACCAATCCTGAGCGGTTCATTCAGCATGTTGTTGGGCCCGTCTGTACGCGCTACGTGGTGTCGTGGTTGCAAAGATGGACCTCGCCATGGACGTCGGGAATGAAGTTGCGCATCATGCAGCCTCTTGCGCGTAGTTTGAGTCGTAACATGACGTCCTGTGGCTGCACAAAAAGCATTATTCAACATTGTGGCGTTGCTGTCAGGGTCGCACCGAGGCATAATCCAATTGTAGCGTTCATCCACTGCAGTAGTAGCCCTTGGGTGGCCTGAGTAGGGCATGTCATCTACAGTTCCTGTTTCTCTTTATCTCCTCTATGACCAAACAACATCGCTTTGGTTAACTCCGAGACGCCTGGACACTTTTTAAGAGCCCTTCCTGGCACAAATTAACAGTGCGGACGCGATAGAATCGCTTTATTGACCGTCTAGGCATGGTTGAACTCCAGATAACACGTGCCGTGTACCTCCTTCCTGGTGGGATGACCGGAACTGATCGGTTGTCGGAACCCCTCTGTCTAATACGCACTGCTCGTGCATGGTTGTTTACGTCTTTGGGCGGGTTTAGTGACATCTCTGAGAAGTGAAAGGGACTGTGTCTGTGACACAATAGTCACATTCAACGTCTACCTTTAGGAATTCTGGGAACCGGAGTGATGCAAAACTTTTTTTGATGGGTGTAGATCTTCGTTCCAGAGCTTTCGCTCTGTATTGGTCTTGCACTCTCAGAAACTGAAGGGCGCATACACCGTCGTTGCTAACAGCGATGGTCGAGATTAGTGGGCTCCCACATCCGGTGCCTAGCTCACTTCATGCACGCCGGGCGGTCCAGATTGGCATCGGATTTCAAGATTTGTTTATGAAGTTTGTTTTGAATTAGGAAGAATGTTTAAAAAGAAAATTGAGATATAGGTATTTCAACCCAACCACATTCAGTCACAAACAACCCAATGCTTCACTTTCCGACCGCATTACGTGGTACAAGTGATAGGAGGCAGAATAAATTGTTTGGGCGGTTGGATATCGAAACCCAGACCTTTGAATTTGTAGTCTAACAGTTACCTCTGCAGGTTTCTCCACTTTTATCATTTTTCTGAATAAAATTCTGATCCTCCTCCTAACGTGCAGGCTGCATTGAGAACTAGCTCGCAAACATTAATTGTTGGTGGGCTTTTGTTTTGCCAGTTTCAGGAAATGTCTGTGATGGTCGCATGTTAACGACAAAGTCATAAAATATTGAGAAAAAACTAGGTTTCTTTTGAAGTTTCCGTCAAATTTTCGTAAAGCATCGATCTTCGTCGTTATTAATTTCTAAATCGATGTTCCACTAAACTTACAGCCTGAAACGTAGTACAAACCACGCTCCCGGCTTCAGACCAGTGCTGCCTTGTACCGAGTGCGAATAATGTCAGGCTCCCGTGCCATGATGCACTTTCTCTCTCTCTCTCTCTCTCTCTCTCTCTCTCTCTCTCTCTCTCTCTCTCATTCGCTCTCTGTCTCACTCACTCACTCGCTCACACGCTCACACGTATTCCAACACTCGCTACACGATGGTGCACGCCAAGCAAACTATATCAAGCCTATTTCTAAGGCTGGAAACAAATAGTAATGTGCTCTTAAATATACATAATAAAACGTAATTTAGAAAATTTCACATACATCGCGATTCAGATAAAGTGTCTTTGTCTTTGGCTGAAAACATAATAAGCGAAAATATACATAATAAAACGTAATTTAGAAAATTGGTCGAAATTTCATATACATCGTGATTCAGATAAAGTGTCTTTCACTGAAAACATAATAAGTGAGAGGAATGTTTACTTAGTTAGGTAAACGGCAGAAACGTTATGAGCGTAATCTGCTTACTTACTTTCCAAAGGTTTACAGCAGAGTGTCATAATTAAAAAAAAAATCGTTCTGTTATTCGCTTCTTGCACAAAATCACGCCCAGAATGGGCTGGAGGACCTCAGTGTTCACGAGCGTACGGTTTCTCTAGTGTCTAGACTCATATATTCTACAATGTTGGCGACACAGGGTTGATAAATTTCACCTGTCAGA
Organism: Schistocerca americana; assembly: GCF_021461395.2. NCBI lineage: Eukaryota > Metazoa > Arthropoda > Insecta > Orthoptera > Acrididae > Schistocerca > Schistocerca americana. Next base: position 920,694,027 of record NC_060119.1, on the reverse strand, counting down.
GTTCGCACAAGGTAGTGGGGACCGATTACTTCATCACCAAGGGCTCTACTGCACACAGTAATTGATCACCTACTTTGACCATCTATATGACGTTCCCACCTAGGACTTCTTGTGACAGCCGGCCGTGGTGGCCGAGCGGTTCTAGGCGCTTCAGCCCGGAACCGCGCGACTGCTACGGTCGCAGGTTTGAATCCTGCCTCGGGCATGGATGTGCATGATGTCTTTAGGTTATTTAGGTTTAAGTAGTTCTGAGTTCTAGGGGACTGATGACCACAGATGTTAAGTCCCATAGTGCTCACAGCCATTTGAACCATGGTGTATTGCAGTTAGGACAAACACTTCCATAATCGCACTTCTTGCGGTCTTCTTCTACCGCCGCGCCTTCTCAAACTACTTGTTTCTCGAAGTCGTTGTTCAGCACGTAAGAACCTAAAAGCTGATGGTACTCTCAGACCGGGATATCTTAAGGGGTTAGCCATGCCTACTTCATTGTTACCGTGTTGGCATTCGCTTGTTCCACACCTGAACTGTGGAAGAGTTAATATAATTTGTTTGAGCATTTCGACTTGTCTTGTATACTGCAGCGTAAGAAAACATTCTACAACCTAACCGAAAATGACTTCAGGAAGAGCATCGAGGAAGTTTGTCGCCCCGTGACACCAATAATGGAATTTATGAAATTTGTGGTAAAATCTTATGGGACCAAACTGCCGAGGGTACCGGTCCCTAGACTTACACACTACTTAAACTAATTTAAACTAACTTGGGCTAAGAACAACAACCGAGCGGTTCTGGCGCTACAGTCTGGAACCGCGCGACCGCTACGGTCGCAGGTTCGAATCCTGCCTCGGGCATGGATGTGTGTGTTGTCCTTAGGTTAGTTAGGTTTAAGTAGTTCTAAGTTCTAGGGGACTTATGACCTCGGCAGTTGAGTCCCATAGTGCTCAGAGCCATTTGAGCCATTTTTTTTTAAGAACAACACACACATACACCTATGCCCGAGGGAGGACTTGAACCTCCGGTGGGAGGGGCCGCGCAGTCCGTGACGTGACTCCTCAAAGCGCGCGACCACTCAGCGCGGCTATCACTTATTATTTTCTAAGAATAATACTTTATCCAAAACTTCCGATAGCTACACACATTCAAAATACATAATGCAGTTAACTGATAATGACATCTTTGTCGCTTTAAACGCGTTCTTGAGTAAGATCTCCTCGCCACTTCATGTTTCAGAGGTCAGTAACGCCCACCGACCATTACAGAGTGTATTTAAAATAGTCCTGTTTTGCATCCTCTCAGTGACGCTCTAGCGTCAGTCTTACGTGACTGGCGTGAAATCTAAACAGGCATCATCTTTCAGATGTAGAAATACGGCGATCAACATTCGCTTATTTTGCACAGCTACTCCTTAGTGTTACGACTTTTTTCCCTTCAGTGTATATACAATACATTTATTACACGTATTTATGAAACAGTCTTTTTCATCTGGATTTAGGCATTAGGCTCTTTTTATAGGTGTGAAGTATCTTTCAAAAATGGTTCAAATGGCTCTGAGCACTTTGGGACCCAACATCCGAGGTCATCAGTCCCCTAGAGCTTAGAACTACCTAACTAACCTAAGGACATCACACACATCCATGCCCGAGGCACGATTCGAGCCTGCGACCGTAGCTGTCGCGCGGTTTCGGACTCAAGCGCCTAGAACCGCTCGGCCACCGCGGCAGTATCTTTCGGAGCATATGTTTCCAGGCAGTAAAATCTCACTAATCTTGCTCATAGTTTTCCTTGTTCTGTTATCACGCCGACAATACAGAGATTTTTTTCTTTCTGGGTTGGTAGGACGCTCTGTTACGTTAAACTGCCTTCTGCTATTATACTTGTTCCGAAATGTTCTTTCATTTGCTTAGTTGTTTTCTTCGAAGTTATTTCTCTTAGGCTTTTGAACAATCTTTTAGTATAAAATTTATCGATATGGTTTCACAAAATTTACTGACACAAGATACGACCACTAATTTCACCGCTAAGTGACAGTTCCCATGTGCCATAACCGTCGCCAAATCACATGACATTGGTCACATTCATTATAGCTTCAGTGTTCACCACCTAAGGGTCATGTGAAATGTAATTTTTAACCATTTTTACTAGAGAGCAGCATAGTAGAGGATCCCATAGTCTATCGACAACGCTCTGGACAAATCGATTTACATTACCGAGAATAGAAACTCCTGAGAATTAAGAAATCCTTCATTTCACACTACTAACAGCCGCTCATTCACTGAATCGAAAACAGAGCAGCAAATTCCTTTATAGACGGATTTGTCTAAGGCGCTGCAGTCATGGATTGTGCAGCTGGTCGCGGCGGAGGTTCGAGTCCTCTCTCGGGCATGGGTGTGTGAGTTTGTCCTTAGGATAATTTAGGATAAGTAGTGTGTAAGCTTAGGGACTGATGACCTTAGCTGTTAATTCCCATAAGATTTCACACATATTTGAACATTTTTTGAACGGATTTGTATATGATCATAAATCTCTCTAATGACGCAATTTCCACCTTTATCTCATTTTATGTTGGATAAATCGATCAATTAATACCTTCTACGCATGCTGGAAAGTAATGCCTCCGAAATTTTTTATATAAAAACTGTTAAAGCTTCTTAAATAAAACAAACCTTATTGAGTTCTACGTCTATATTCTTCATATCTACATACTTATTTCTCAACATTGTCACCCTGACGACGAACACATCTCTGCCAACGAGAGACCATTTTGTATACACCGTCACTGTAGAATCTGTGACTTTGATGACGGAGCCGCAACCTCACCTCTGCTTGCACCGCTTTATCACTATCAAAGCGGAGTCCTCGAAGGTGTTCTTTCATATTTGTAAACATATAAATATCGGATGGTGCGCAGTTGAAAAGGTATGGAAGATGATCGATGACAGTGTACCCAAGACGTCGAATTGTTGCAGATGTCGCAGCGCTCGTGTGTAGCATGGCGCTACCATGCTGAGGGATTGGGTGCTTCATGTGTGGATCAACGTTGTCTGTCTTCGTACACCCATATTTAAACTGGATGAAGGTGGGACACAGCTGGTATAATTTTTATTAAAAATGAAATTCCTCCAGGAGTCTAGATGTCCGCGGTGAGACCAACACGTGCTCTACATGGATCCTTGTGGAGCACGTGTTGGTCTCACCGCGGACTTCTAGACTGAGCCACACACAACTGATTTCATCAAAGTGTACGGGCCTGAAGATGGCGTTGACGCAACGTCGAAACTAGTAGCGAAGTAAATGAAAAATCTTAAGTACAGCTGGAGGAATTTAATTTTTTAATAAAAATAAAACATTGTCTGTGGTTAGAAACTCGATTACAGTACACGGTTTCTCACGCACCAACATGGTGACGTCACACACCGCTGTGTTACACGCTACTTTTCGGAGCCCTCTAGCGGCAGAATTTGTAACTTGGCTCAATATAGCGGAAAGGTCGACCGAGTAATGTGTATGAAATGTAATCCCTCCACCAATATTGAGAACAGAATACAAAATTGGGAGGGATTACTTTTCGGCAAACTGTCGTATTTTGTTGTGAACATTTCTATTTTTCGTCCAAATGTTCTCCATAGTTATTATATTTAGCCTCCTTAACAAAGGCTAGACAATATTTTGTCTATTGTAGATAAAAGTTTGCATACTACCCTTTTCGGTCTTTGTCACTATCTCCTTATTTGTAAGTCATCCACTCACGAATTATTCAATGAAGATAATAGCATTCACAGCGAAGGCTATGCCACAACGGCTAATTCCAGTGAGGTATTGGCACTGCTAGGTAAGCATTTTTTTTATCTCAGTGACAAGAGGGGTCCTTGGAAAAGTAGATCTGGCAAATAAATTCGACGGAAGGAGCACAGTGCCTTGTATCGTAAGGGTTTCAACGTTCGCAGCGGTGGCTGGCCGCGCCTGCTTTGCCCGAGCAGAGGGCCCATCCATCATGTTCCCAATCGGTCAGCAAGTCGGCAGGGCGGCCGCATCTGTCCGCGCATTACTCTGGGCAGTTGTCGCATTGAATAGCCGACCGCTGTCCAGGTGTCCCCAGCCCCGACCGGATCGTTCTGCGGGCCCAATCCATTATGCTGGAGTGGCTGCCTCGCCGAACCGGTTCCTCCGCCTCTCTTTGAGCCACTGGAGGCAGATGCGCTCCGCACGGGCCTTTGGAAGTCCCGACGTAGGGGGCTACTTATGCAAACCAATGCGCTTATTGTTCTGTTGAGAGTTGGTCGCTAGTTATGTATGAAAGTAAACTTTTATTTAAGACATTAAACGCTAACATGCAAAGAAATATTTGGAGTTAAAAATAAATCGAGAAAAGAGTTATAATTCTTTGGTGGTTCGAATATGTAGTATAGCTGAGATCGTGGATCTTTCGCAAAGCTAGTGAGATCAAAATTCACCCAGCAGAAGCGAAATTTCTGAGGACTATCAAAGGATGTTACCTCTTAGATAACACTTCACGTAACTTTCTAGAACTAAATGTAATGCCTATGCTGAGCATGACCTTAGGGTAAAAATCACGTTGGTTTCAACATGTATACATGCAGAAGGAATAAATGGCACCCTAAAATAATACCTGCGGATATGATGGGAAAGTCGACATGGCTACACTACTAAAAGAATGGACTAACACGTGAAAACTGGAGCACAATATAAATCACGGAAGGTGATGAAAGTTCTAATTTACAGAAGGGTATGCCAATAATGCATCTTTCGGGGACTATTACACTTTAGCATCGGAAGAGGAATTGTGAATGTTGTACAGCAAAAACAAGTATTTACTTGCACGGTTTTGTTGTTTTCAGGTCTCCAGTCCGATGACTGGGCTAATGCAGCTCTGCACTCTATCCCGTGCACAACTACGACGAGATACATTCATTTGAGTCAACTCGCTGTAGTCAAATGTTTGTCTGCACCTAAAATTTCTAGCCCCACACTTCCCGTCATTACCAAAGTGAGAAGAGGAAGGTACACTATGTGATCAAAAGTATCCGGACACCTGGCTGAAAATGACATACAAGGTCGTGGCGCGCTCCATCGGTAATGATGGAATTCAATATGGTGTTGGCCCACCCTTAGCATTGCTGACAGCTTCCACTCTCACAGGCACACGTTCAATCAGGTGCTGGAAAGTTTCTTGGGGAATGGCAGCCCATTCTTCACCATGTGCTGCACTCAGGAGAGGCATCGATGTCGGGGTGTCCGGACACTTTTGATCACATAGTGTATCAGTGAACATAAGGTTGTGCTAGCCGTGAAAATATTTTTGCTTGGTTAGAGTGACAGGATACAAAATGGAAATTTGTGCTGTGGTCTTATGGGACCAAACTGCCGAGGTCATCGGTCGCTAAGCCTACACACTACTTAACCTAACTTAAACTAAATTACGATATGGACAGGATACAGACTGCAGAGTATCTAAGTAGTCAGAATCAAATATTTTGTGTTGAGGACGAAGATGTGGAACACAAATGAAAAAAAAATTCAAAAGCATTGTTCAATATGCCTGAGACAAGACACTCCACGGTTTAATAGCAGTGTAAAAAAACTGCTATGTAAACCAGAGAGCATTATCACAGATTCAAGAATAATCGTAACCGAGCAACCAAATAAAAGCTGAGCGAATCGAATATGAGCATAAGGAAAGCCATGAGGAAATCATTGTATGACCTGGAAAGTAAAATTTTATCAACCAATCTAACAATTGTAAGAGGCTTTGGTCTGAAGTACAATCAGTAAGCATTCCGAAATCCTCTATTAATTCAATTAGTGACCATACTGGCACCGAAACAGACGATAAAAAACAGAAGACCGAATTACTGAATTCGGTCTTGCGAAATTGTCTCTGCGGGGTTGGTCATAACATGGTGCGTCCTTTTAATCATCGTATTAACGTTGAAATGGCAGATACTGAGATAACCGATGGCGGAAGAGAAAAGCAATAACAATCGCTTAGTAGCGGAAATGCATCAGGAACAGATGATACACCTGTAACATTCTAGACAGATTATGCGAAAGAACTTGTTTCTCTTGTAGTAGCAGTTTGCCGTAGTTCGTTGGGGCAACGAAGGGTACCTAGCGACTTGAAAACAGCGCAAGTCATTACCGTCTTCAAGGAGGACCGTAGGACAGGTGCAGATAATTAAAGACGTGTATCGTTGACGACAGTTTGTTGTAGAATTATGAAACAAGTTTTACGTTAAAGAAATATGACGGTGTCGCAGAACGAAAATCAACATGGATTCCGCAAACAGACACCTCGCTAAAATCAGTTCGCACTGTTCCTCCATGAGATCCATAGAGATGTGTAGACAACGGCACTCAGACTGACGCCGTGTTCCTTGACTTCACGAAGCCATCTGATATCGTCCAGCACTGTCGTATATTGAAAAAAATACGAGGTTATCGAGTATCGTACCAGATTTGCGACTGGATTCAGAAGTTCCTTGCAGATGCCCTTAATGTAAAAAATTTAACATCTTTGAAGGTATTTTCCGGATTACTCCAAGGACGTGTGGTATGATCGTAACTGTTTGCAATACGTATAAAAGATCTAGTAGAAAGCGTCGGAAGCTCTTTAAGACTGTTCGCAGGCGATGCGGCTGTCTGCAAGAAAGTAGCAACGCTAGAAGGCAATATCGATTTGAAAAATGACGTAAAGAAGATTAACGAATGGTGCAGCCTCTGACAGTTGACCCTGAACGTCAATGAATAAGACATATTGTGCATACATAGGAAAAGAAATCCACTACTGCACAACTACACCATTCATGTGAAATTGCTGGGAACAGTTCCTACCGTAAAATATCAGGGAGTAACTATCCAGAACTATCGTAAATGTAATGACCAAAAAGCTAATAGCAGGGAAAGCAGATGCCAGACTGAGATTCATAGAAAGATTCTCAGGGAAATGTAACTCACCCACGAAAGAAATAGCTTGTTCGACCGATTAATGTGTGTTGTTCATCAATCTGAGACCACCACCAGGTACGATTGAGAGAAAAAGATAGGAAGATCCAACAAAGAGTGGCGCGTTTAGTTACAGCATCGTTTAATTGGCACGACAGCGTTACGGAGATGCTCAACAACAACACTGACAGACGATACAGGAGAGGGATCTACTGCTGAAACTTCGAGTGTAATTTCCGGAAAGAGTTACACCAAATAATACTTCATCCCACACACATTTTGCGAAATGGTCGCGATGAAAAAGTTAGAGAAATTAGAGCTAATACAGAGGCTTAACGACAATTATTCTTCCCACGCGCAATTTGCGAGTGAAACAGGGCAGGGTGATCAGTTTGTGGTACCAGAAGTACCCTCCATCACGCACCGTCAGGTGACTTCTGGAGTACTGATGTCGATGTAGATTTCCTGATACCTCTGGATGTCCCCTCTCAACTGATCCCCTCTCTTAGTCAAGTTGTTCCAGTAGTTTATTTTCTGCAAACTCGATTCAATACCTTCTCATTTGCTACCTAATTTTCAGCAGTCTCCTGTAGGATAACATTTCGTAAAACTTCTGTTTTTGTCTAAAGTATTAATGTACGCGTTTTCTTACGCAAGATGTTACAATCCAGGCAAACATTCAAATTTATTTTCGAAGTCAAATATCTCTTTTCCAGGAATAATTTTCTTAGTATTGTCATTCTGTGTTTTAGATACTCTGCATTTTGGCTGATATCAGTTACATCTAAATCTATGTGGATACCCTGAAAATCACATTTAATTCCCTGGCAGAGGGTTCATCGAACCACCTTCACAATTCTCTATTATTAAAATCTCGTATAGCGCGCGAAAAGAATTAACACCTATATCTTTCCGTACGGGCTCCAATTTCCCTTATTTTATCGCGGTGATTGTTCCTCCGTATGTAGGATGGTGTCAACAAAATATTTTCGCATTCGGAGGAGAAAGCTGGTGATTGGAATTTCGTGAAAAGATTCCATCGCAACGAATGATGTCCAGCCCAAATCCTGTATCATTTGTGTGACACACTCTCCCATATTTCGCGATAATACAAAACGTGCTGTTTTCATTGAACTTTTTCGGTGTACTCCGACAGTCCTATCTGGTAACGATCCCACACCGCGTAGCAGTAGTCTAAAAGAAGACGGACAAGCGTAGTGTAGGCAGTCTCCTCAGTAGGTCTGTTACATTTTCTAAGTGTCCTGCCAATAAATGTAGTCTTTGTTTAGCCTTCCCCACAACATTTTCTATGTGTTCCTTCCAAATTGAGTTGTTCGTAATTGTAACACCTGGGTATTTAGTTGAATTTACGGCTTTTAGATTAGACTGATTTATCTTGTAAGGTTACGTTGCTGCTTAGAGAAAGAAACTCATCTAATACTTTTCCAATCTAAATACGAATGATTTCCTGGCTTAATTCGACTAATTCTATTATCCGTGTTTTACTTTCATGATTTTTATCTTAAAACCTCTTTTCAAGACACCGTCCAATCCGTTCACCCGCTGTCCCAAGTCCTTCGGTTTCTCTGACAGAATTTCTGTCCAAATTTCTCTCTGGTTTCTTCGACGTACAGATTCAATTACATCGAGAATGGGCTACAGCCACGTCTCATTTTCTTCTCCGCTGTAGGTTTCCTTTCAGGTCCTTCGACTCTTTTAACTGCAATGTGATTTCCATACAAGCTTTAAAAAGCTTGCCACTCCCTGTATTTGACGCCGGTTACCTTGAGAATTTCAAAGCGTGTGTCCCAGTAAGCAGTGTATTTAATGAATAGCTCCAGTTTTTAATATGTACTTTACTTAAGTCCACCACTGATTTCGGCAGTCATATATAGGTCGTTTTTAAACGGATCTTAAACAGCTACTGTAAGTGCATCCTAAAATGGAAATATTAATGTTTAACATAGCAATAAGATACGAAACACAAAGTTTATTTACTTACAGAAAGGACCACACATTACGTTGTCCTGTTAGTAGATGCCATCGCGCCGTGGAAAAACAAACGGCGTGTAGGGGCGGTCCCCAAGGGTAGATGCATACTTGTGTTGGTTCACTGTGCATTCCAGAATGACGAAATCATCCAGGGAAACATTACCCAGATCGTAACACTCCCTCCACCGGCCTGGATCCTATGATTTCAGACGTTTCAGGCTGTACACGCTAACAGCCATTTGTCCGATTATAGACAAAACGTGATTTATCCGAAAAGGCCACCTATCACCACTCAGTGGACATACAGTTGGGGTGTTAGGGTGCGAATTCCAGCCCTAGTCGCCGGTGAACAGCAGTCAGCATGGGTGCACGAACAAGGCGGCTGCTGCAGAGTTCCACACGAAGCAACATTCGCTGAACAGTCTTTGAGGAGCCATTGTTGGTAGGCCTTCGTTCATATAGACGGTCAGTTGCCCGTACACTTTTCCGCAAGTCATCTAAGGCCCGTGGTCCTCTATTGTTACCTAGGCGCTGGTTTTGCAAAGCGCAATTTTACCATGAACGGTATACTTTAAGCATGGCGGCGCGAGAACCGTTTACAGACCTAGCCGTTTCGCAAATGCTTCCACCCTAGACCCGAATGCTAATGATCTTACCCTTTTGGACGTAAGATAAATCGTTCCGTTTCCGCATTACGACAACGGCAGCACTGTTTTCCTAGTCCCACTGACACATTGTATATACGCTCCATTGGCAGTGTTGCCGCCTGCCGTCTGTGAGAGGTTATTGCACGGCGAAACACCAAAACAATTCCTTCTGTCGCCCCAATGGAGAGACACCCGTGTATGCAGTGTGTTAGGGGTATAGATGCAGACGTTGCGATTTTGGTACCTTAATATATACCAATTTTAGAGTATTGGTTCTTTTGTCTCTGTGTCTACCTGTCTTCCCACAAACCGGTCACATAATTTATTACCTGAACTTTTTTGTACGGCCATAGCTGCAGCATTAGACTAAAATTTTTGCGTCCATCGTGTCCACACTTCAACACGTAACTGCTTTCCAGGTGAAGATACGCATTAATGGCTTGCTCTTGTCACAAGTGCCTGGATATGACACTCGACATAAAAACATAATATTCCTAATAGCTATAATCATTAGTCTGCAAATGGATTGAATATTAATATTATGTTGTCCTTAGTGACCAATAAAAATATCTACACTTGTACCCCTAACACCCTATGTATCACGTTTTCCCTTTCTGGCAATGCTTTTTAGCGTGAAACATTAAAAATGAGTGTGTAAGGAAATAGGGTATTGTAGTGCTGATGAATAATGAGTTTTTAAGTTCTTTAAGAATGTGGATACTGTTATCAGAAATACCACAGTGAGCAGTTCATTGAAAGAGGAATGGACATCTGCAAAAAGAGCTGTCACGTATTTTGGACAGAGGAACAAAGGTACATGGAAGGTAACTGCGAATAAGCCTTGGGTAACAGAATAAATACCTTCCGTGATCGATGAAAGAAGAAACTACTGAAGTGTTCAGGGAAACGCAGGAATACAGCAATACAAAACATCTAGGAATCGAATAAAAATGAAGTTTAGAGCAGTTAAGATGAAATGACTATGGGAAAAATGCGAAGAAATCGTAAGAGAAATGATTCTCGGAACGGCTTACTCAAAATATAAAAAAGGCAAAACAGCCTTCGGCGAACTTAAAAACAGGGCGGCAATATCTGATGAAAGCAGAGGAGAGAGCGAATAGGTGGAAAGAGTACATTGGGAGCTTCTTTCAAGGCGAAGGACTTGGCTGATGAGGCGTTAGAAAAATAAATTGGATTCGATATGGAAGACATAGGACACCCAGTGTTAGAGGCAAAATTTAGACGAGCTTTGGAAGATCTGAGATCAAATAAGACAGTAGGTATAGATAACATTTCTTCAGAATTAAAACAAATTGTCGAGGGGAATAGCAACCAGACTGCTATCCAAGCGTTTGTGTTATGTGATGCCGCAGAAGAATTTTGAAAATTAGGTGGAGTGATAAGATAAGGAATGGGGCAAGTTGAAGATTTGTGTTGGAGCGGGATTTGAGCCGGCAGATTCTGCTTACTAGGCAGATGTGTTGACCACTGCACCATCTGGAGACAGTTATCACCACAACTGCTCGGATTACCACAGCACGATTTCCGCCAGACCCTAATTCTCATCTCACACCCACACGATAATGGTGTAGGGCCTCTGCTCATTAGCCTCATTACTCGCAGCATCTCCGCGATTCCCGTAAGAGTCGAGTTTGTTGTGCATCTGCACTGAAGGGATCATTGGCCGTCATCATCTTAGTTATATAGGAGATGTCTGTTCTTTCGGAAAAACTGGCTCGGTAAGTCAGTTGAAAGTTCAAAGGAAGGCAATATCTTATTAGGTGTCAATGGTTCATGCATAGTAAGATACCTTCGCATCACTTACTTATTTGATAACTTCACAAAAAGAAAACAAATGACACCAACAAAATACTTTTGAATACGTTGTTGCTACCCACCTACATAGGGAGAAATGACCATCACCATAAACTAAGAGAAACCATAGCTCACACGGAAATATTTAAGTGGTCGTTTTTCCCGCACGCTATTCGAGAGTTGAACGGTACAGAAATAGTTTGAACGTGTTTTGATGAACCCTCTGCCATGCACTTAATTGTGAACTGCAGAGTAATCATGAAGGTGTATACGTACATCTACATAACACAGACAGATACGTTTATAAAGCTTCTGGAAAATGGTACGCATCAGGAGATGAATAGGATGGTGGCAGACAGTTGTTGTCGTTGTCTATCCAAGTCCGGATCGAGTAATACCACCAGGTCTTATTCCCTATGATCGCAGCCTGCATAAAGAATGAATTACAGTCAGATGTGTCAGCAAAGTCTTCAAGATTTCATGTTTGTTCTTGTTCGTCAGCCAGATTGTTCGATAAACCCGTCGTCAGGCTGTATACACTGACAGACAAGAAATCGCAACACCAAAAAGAAATAATGTCGGGAATACTTCTGTCTAGGTAACATATTTAAATTATTAACACAGCAAGACCACAGCATAATGCAAACCAAGGCAAATGTGAAATGGTGGTAGAGTTATAATCGGTGTAACTTACCGAATGTTGAATGGAAGCATGCAAACGTGCATGCATTGTGCCTCACAGGTGCCGGATGTCAGTTTGAGGGATGGAGCCGCTAAAGACACCCCTTCGGTAGTAAAAGATATAAAAAAAATTAGTTATTCTGACCTTGACGGGACTTGCTAGCAACAAAATATTAACACTATTGAAAGTTTGACTAACTGAAATACTATGTAATTAACGACATTTATTATAAGGAAAGAACTAAACGAAAGACTATCAGATAATACAAAGCATGAAACTCTAAATAAATAATTCAAAATATGTGCCTTACGAAGATTAACACCCAGACGAGAAAAAGTGATCAGAGATAACATCTATCCAAGAAGAGGGTTGTAGCTGCAACGAGCTGTAAGTTCGCTACGATTACAATGTAGAACATCAATGGAGATCTTAGTTCGCTCTCTTGTAGACGTTGCAATAACAATAAGCCTATTGACCGCTACTAGATTGTTTCAAACCGATCAGGAGTTTTAAAACTTTTCCAGTTTCGTCTTGACGTACTAGTCAGAATTGTGAAAAGATGTAAGATAATAGTTACCGTTTATCCAGACAACGGAACAGTTATTATACGTGAGGGAAAAGTAATTCGTGTGATACTTAATGAATTCTGGGACCTAATCGTCGTAATCTGTGATAGTCACGATCATTGAAGTTTACAGCAACATACAAACCGCCGACATAAACTCTACAAACAGCCTTGAGTAGGGAACATCTACACGCGATCATGAAGAATTCACACGTACACTTTGTTGTCGGAAGCTGCAGACAATGTCATAATTGCTGATGCAAATAGCTTCAGTTCCCTGAATGACAGATCGGTGTGCTTTCAATAACTCAGAAGTTCAATAAACTCAGATCTAACTTTAATGCTTCGTGTCGGCTACATCACTTAATGGAACTTTACTGTATAACTGTGAAATAATTATTTCTTGAGAGAACGCAGAAGTTAAATGTGATTTAGTCACATTATTACCAGGGAACAGTAAGTTTACATCGAAATACGACACCTTCTGTACGTTGTTTAGAGAATACCTTATCTCTGGATTTACGACGTAGGAGTTGTTGAATTAGCACCGTAGCGACGCCTTAACGACGTTATAATACTTCATAAATCAACGTCCTCGCAAGACTATAATGTGCCATCGGCTTGAATGGTGGAACTTATAATTCGAGACATCATATTATCTACCTTTGAACATTCACTTGCAAACCGGGCATAAAGAACTACTGTTATCAAGTTTCGCGTAAGCTTATAAGCTCGTCGCGAACACGCGAAGGATATTTGGTTAATTGTTTCAGATAAAGAGAGTTACTGAGGTACCGAGTGGTGCAGTCGCTGTGTGTGGCAGTAAAGAAGACAGATTTCTCTCGAACACCATTGCTTCAATTACAAGCGAGGGCCGCTTATACATTCCGGCGTTCTGCTCCATCGATACGCGGATATCTGTTAAAGGGAGATAGTATCTGAAAGTAACCAAACAAAGCGAGGGGTTTGTTTTAACAGCTACAGATCGGAGTTGTCGCGATCGACGGACACACACACACACACACACACACACACACACACACACACACAGACACACACGCACGCACGCACGCACGCACGACACAAGTTCCATGCCTCTTGCACTTCGTCAGTCAATGCAAGAACGGTTAATGCTCTTTGTGGATGACGCTGGAGTTGTCTTTCGACGATGTCCCACATGTAATCGGCTGGAGACAAATGTGGTGATCGAGCAGACCAAGGCAACATGTCGACACTCTATAGAGCATGTTGAGTTAGAACAGCGGTATGATGGCGAGCGTTATCCTGTTGGAAAACACCTCCTCGAATGTTGTGCCTGAATGGCAGCACGACAGTTCGAATCACCAGACTGGCGAACAATTTTGCAGTCGATGCGCGTGGGAAAACCACTATAGTGCTCCTGCTGGCGTACCAAATCGCACCCCGGATCATAACTCCAGGTGTAGGTCTCGTGCAACTAGCAGACAGACAGGCTGCTTGCTGGTCATTAAATGGTCACCTTCCAAATAACACACAACCATCACTGGCACAGAGGCAGAACCAACCTTCATCAGGAAACATAACAGACATTCACCCTACCATCCAGTGAATTCCCGCGTGCCACCACTGAAGTCGCAAATGGCGGTAGTTTTTGGTCAGTGGAGTGCACGCTACAGGGCATCTCCCTCAGAGCTGTCCTTGAAGTAACCGATTTGTACCAGTTCATTGTGTCACAATGATGCCAACTGCTGCTCAGATTGGTGCTGCAGATGCAGTACTACGCGCCAGAGCCACACGCCGAATACGATTATCTTCCCGCTCGGTAGAATCATGTGACGGTCCGGAACCCGGTCTTATTGCGTCTGTACATTCTTGTAAGCACCGCTTCCAGCAAGCATGTACAGTGGCTACATTCATGTCAAGTTTTTTTTTTTTTTTTTTTGCAGTATCGCGGAAAGAACATCCAGCATCTACTAGCCCTATCACACGACTTCGTAAAAACTCAGTGATATGTTGACAATGGCCTCTTTGTCGCCTTAATGGCATTCTTTACTAACATGAAGTCACGACGTCCACTCTCAAATATAAATAACATTCACACCCGTTACAGAGTGTATTTAAAGCAAACTGACTTGAGTCCTCATAGTGGCGCTGCTAGTGCCATTTTTACGCGACTGATATGAAATTTGAGTAGACTTTGACTTTCAGCTGTCGAATCAAGCCTGCCAACTTTTGTTTACGTCGCACAACTCGTTCTTGGTACTGCGATATTTTTTCCGTCAGTGTATATTTTTGTTGTAGAATCGGTTAACACTGCCGTAGACAGGTAAACTTTAACTCAGTTCACTGATGGACGGCACACACGTCGGTCGTCCACTTACACAGATCCTGCCGTTGTGTTGAGATGTCTATTCGACAATAGACGTGAGTGGCACGTTTGCAATAAGCAGACACTCACTGGTTGAAGAGCTCGCCACAAATAAGTAATCGTCTACCATTGTATCCAAAAATCTGAATTTCAGTTATTATCTGTAAGTCCATTTCTATCTAAAAGAATCACCTCATTATACCATGGCTCTTAATTTAGGCTAACAGCGTGGCAAGCTACTGATGTTTCATCTGAAACATTTTCCAACAACGTAAAGAATTGTCTCCTGTCATTTGTTCCTGCTAACGCGATCTACGACGTCTTACAGGTGATGCTGCACCACACTTTGACTGAGTATCGAAATGAACAGAAGGGACAAACATACAACAGATCTTCACCATTACTGAAAATGTGTATAATTTTAACAATCATTTTTACAATGCAACACTTGTCATATTTTTTGACGTATTTGCAAACGCTTCAAGTAGTCGCAAAAAACTGTCAACTGGGAATTCAGTGACGACATATACATGTTTACAACACAGACGACGACAGGAAAGTTGGGTAGGACAAAAACTGTGGAAAAAGAAATTTGTGACACGATCCAGAATAGAATGCAAGTTAACATGACTATTGTTGCTTTAAATGATAATTTCCATCATTTCCCCTTGTTCCTAACGCACCAGGAGCGATGGTCTAGTGTACCATTTCTTTTCAGAGCAGGGCCCATTTGGCTGTCCTCCGCGGGACCTTTACGGCACAACGGTACTTGGACGATATTCTACGCCCCGTTTTGTTGTCATTCATGGCAAGCCATCCTGGGCTTACATTACAGCAAGATAATGCCCGACCGCACACGGCGAGTTTCTACTGCTTGTATTAGTGGTGGCCAAATCCTACCTTGGCCAGCGGAATCACCGGATCTTTCCCCAGTTGAGAGCATTTGGAGCATTACCGGCAGGACCCTCCAACTGACTCTAGATTCTGACGACTGAACGCGCCGTTCAGAGAGAGCTTGGCATGATATCGCTGAGGAGGACATCCACAACTGTATCAATCAATACCATGCCAAATAACTGCTTGCGTAAGGGTCAGAGGTGGACTTGATCAGTTTGTGAAGCTCTTTATCTTGAATAATTCATCCAGTTTTTCTGTAATTGTAATCATTTGTTTGTCTGTATCTGTACATCACATATAGCGATTTCTGTCCCAGTCGGATAATTCCGTAGTGGTGCACATTTTATGGTGTTTATTTTAACTGGAGACATTGAAACATTTCGAGAACTACACATCGGATGAAAAAGGATATAGTTCCAATTTGTTTGTCTCGGAGGGATACATCCAATCACATTTGACCCGCCACCCCACCCCGTGCGTGGGTGGTGGGGGTCAGATTTGAATCCTTCAATGGAAACCACCGTCTTTTGCCTCTGATTACGATTCTGCGACAAAATCTAAATACATTTTGTCTGAATCATTTTCTCCGTTTCGCCACAGATTGCGCTGTAATCTGAAGAATAGTAATGGGTACCCAGTCGCAATTTACGACATGCTACTCAATGGCCTTTGAATACCCAATGGCACGTGAAACCCCAACTCCATGCGGCGAGAGTTGAACAGGCCGGTATTATATAACGTCTAATTGGAAACCACATTCGCAACGTCCTACTCCTCCGAAATGCCGGACAGGGGACCACTCGACGCGCCACCGCGGCCGTGTAGAGAACAACGTTGTATCATAAAAGGCACTACAATGCGGCCGGAGCTCACGTATCGTGCTGACGTAGAACAGATAGCGGCTCTAAACGTTACAATACTTGCGTAGTGTTTATTGCCTACGTGACTGCCTATGATTTGTAGAACAGACGTAAACTGGACAATGAATGTTGTAACCACGGAAAAAAACGGAGAATGTAGGAGAAATACATGGAGGTGGAATCCCACGAGCTAATGAATATTCAAGGGCCATTGGGTGACATGTCGTAAATTGCAATTAGGTACCTGTTTCTGTTCCTCCGATTACAGTGCCATCTGTGGCAAAACGGAGAAAATGCTTCAGACATAAGTATGTAGATTTTGCTGTAGAATCGTAATCTGCAATAAAAACGGTGGTTCCCATTGAATGTTTGGAAGTTACACCTCGCCACACAGGCACAGTGTGGAATGTGGGTCGAGTGTGTTATCATTGGATGTCACCTCCGAGACAAACAAATTTGAATTTCAACTTTTTTAACCCGATGTGTAGTTTTCGAGATACTTCAATGTCTTCAGTTAAAATGAGCACCCGGGTGTTCAAACAAGAACCTTCGAATACCATAAGAGGTGGTAGAACTCATCGAAACAAGAAAAATGAATCCAATAACATGGGTTCGGAAAAGCCTAATTTCCGAGACAAACATATTTTTATAGAAAGGGCTGCGCGACGCTTGGTTGCAGATATTAGTACAGTCGTTGCATTGGTACTCCGTCAAATGTGTCGGTAGGGTATTATGATGTCTTACTCACCGTACTCTACCTAGCTCTGCTGTCATTGTGTGGTTCGAGTCGTGCTCTAGTCGTTAAGCTGTTGTCGTGTTAGTGTGCCTTATTTGACGCTACTGTCAACCCTGGGTACGCATCATGGAGTTTTACCTTCTGCCAACGAGGATTTACTTATATATGACCGAGCGAGGTGGCGCAGTGGTTAGCACACTGGACTCGCATTCGGGAGGACGACGGTTCAATCCCGTCTCCGGCCATCCTGTTTTAGGTTTTTCGTGATTTCCCTAAATCGTTTCAGGCAAATGCCGGGATGGTTCCTTTGAAAGGGCACGGCCGATTTCGTTCCCAATCCTTCCCTAACCCGAGCTTGCGCTCCGTCTCTAATGACCTCGTTGTCGACGGGACGTTAAACACTAACCACCACCACCACCACTTACATATGTGTTTACTGCTATTGCGCTGTTTCTATCTATAGATAGTGTTCAAATGGTTCAAATGGCTCTGAGCACTATGGGACTTAACTACTGAGGTCATCAGTCCCCTAGAACTTAGAACTACTTAAACCTAACTAACCTAAGGACATCACACACATCCATGCCCGAGGCAGGATTCGAACCTGCGACCGTAGCGGTCACGCGGTTCCAAACTGACGCGCTTAGAACCGCACGGCCACACCGGCCGGCTATAGATAGTGTAGTACATTTAAATTTTCTCTCTTCCATCACTTGTTAGCAGTGGATAAATGAAATTACGGATATGATATTCTGCTATGGTTTAGCAAATGGACATAACTTGCGAGCCCGTGTCCTCTTCACCGAAAAATATCACAACACAGGTTGCCCTCTGATGAGCTATTCGGCAGACTTTTCCAGCGTCTGAGGGACAGAGGTAATCTTGCACGTCGGAAGACTGACGGTGGAAGGCTCCGCTCATTCCGCACATCTAACATGGAGGAGCTTGTGCTACGTTCTGTAGAAGAAACCCCCGGGACCATTGTGCGGCGATTAGCAGCAGCAGAAGACGTGTACCAGTCTATTATCTGCGGGGTACTTCATAAACAAATACTGTACCTATATCACCTACAGCGCGTTCAGGCCCTAAGGCCAGTGGATCGCCGGCCGCTGTGGCCGAGCGGTTCTAGACGCTTCAGTCCGGAACCGCGCTGCTGCTACGGTCGCAGATTCGCATCCTGCCTCGGGCGTGGGTGTGTGTGATGTCCTTCGGTTAGTTAGGTTTAAGTAGTTCTAAGTCTAGGGGACTGATGACCTCAGATGTTAAGTCCCATAGTGCTCAGAGCCATTTTTGAGTCAGTGCATCATCATTGCAGACGGCGGTTCTTTCAATGGCTGCTGCAGAACTGTGCCACACGCTCACTGTTCACATCCAAGATTTCACTCACCGGTGAGGTAGGGTTTACAAGATATAGTGTTGTGAATTTCTATAACCAGCACGTATGGGAAGATGTAAATCCCAAAGCAATTCCGGAAAGGGCAGGCTGCTTGGCGAAAGATACTTGCCACCACAAAGTTTAATTGGCGCGCGTTATCTGGACCTTCACCTTACTGCACTGTCTACCTTGCTGCAAGCTGTGCCATTGCGGCAACGAATACAAATGTAGTTCATGCATGATGGCGCACCAACACACTTACGTCTCAATACGTGCGAACATCTGACGCAAACGTTTCTAGACCGCTGGATTGGTTGGGTAGGAGGGGGGGGGGGGGGAGGGGGCACACCATGGCCTGCTCGCTCCCCAGACCTCAATCCCCTAGAATTCCGGCTACGGGGACACTTGAAGCAATTGGTCTACGCCTCGACAATCAACGATGTAAGGGCACTACAGATTCGCGTCTTCAATGCGTACCAGCAGGTGCAACGACAGCAACCGGATATACTTCAAAGGGTGCGTCATGCCTTACTCCGGAGGGCAGAGGGGCACATTGTCAAGAATGGACACCAGGTTGAACATCTCTTGTTTTTTCCTTTATTGTAATTTTATACCTGTACAAACAACAGGTAGGCCGGCAGCAGCATTCTACGCCGCTCTTCAGAGACAATGATAAAAACAGAAAGAATACTCATAATTGACATAATGGCGGGTAAAAAAACAGTAGACATAGAATACAAAACATGGAGCCGTTCACACTCGACGATAATGCACACTACAAACTGTTGGCACGACGCACAAACACTGATGATTTCGATGGCACATGTGAACGATGGAGCGTGACGGTGAACACTATACACAAAACACGACGGCATACACGAAAAACGGATGGCTATGATCTCCAGCGCACGAATGTCCACGTAACGTATGCGAGTCCGGGGACCTGCCAAGAGGGGTAGAAGGGTGAGGGGGAAGGAAGGGGAGAGCAAAGATGCCAATGGCAGAGGAGATGGGAGGAGGAGTGGAGGGACGGGGGTAGGGGAAGCCTGGGGGAGGAGTGGGGAGAAAGGGAGTAGGGAGGGAAGGGGGAGAGAGGGGAGAGAGGGTGCTCAAAGGAACAAACACAGGAAGAGGGAGGGAGGATCAAAGTTGGTAGGAGGGGTAGATGGAGAGGAGGAAGGCATCATCAGGGAGGGGGAGCTGGCAGAAGCCACCTTGGGAGAGGGTGTGGAGAGTGGAGAGATGGAGAGCAGGTGGGACATGGAAGTACAGGCGCGGCAGCGGACGGGGGTGGGAGAGGATGGGAGAGACCAGCGGGTGAGGAGGATCGAGTTTGCGGGAGTGTAGAGGATCTGTAGCTGTTCAAGGAAAAGGAGGGGGTGGGGGAAGGGAATTAGGTCATACAGGATCCACGTGGGGGAGGGGAGACAGATGCGGTAGGCGAGGCGAAGAGCATGGCGTTCTAGGATCTGAAGGGATTTGTAAAAGGTAGGGGGAGCGGAGATACAGGCAGGGTGGGCATAGCAAAGGATAGGGCGAATGAGGGATTTATAGGTATGGAGGATGGTGGAGAGATCCAGAGCCCAAGTTCGGCCGCAAAGGAGTTTGAGGAGACAGAGGCGGGAGCGTGCCTTGGCTTGGTTCGTCCGGAGGTGGGGGGTCCAGGAGAGGCGACGGTCGAGGGTGACACCAAGGTACATAAGGGTGAGGGTGAGGGCGATAGGACGGCCATAGATGGTGATGCAGAAATCGAGGAGGCGGGAGGAAGGGGTGGTTTTGCCTACTATGATCGCCTGGGTTTTGGCAGGATTGACCTTAAGCAACCACTGGTTGCACCAAGCAGTGAACCGGTCAAGATGGGATTGGAGAAGGTGTTGAGAGCACTGCAGGGTGGGGGCAAGGGCAAGGAAGGCAGTGTCATCCGCGTACTGGAGAAGGTGAAGGCGGCGGCATGTCCGCCGTATACAAGAGGTACAGAAGAGGGGAGAGGACGGAACCCTGGGGCGCACCGGCGAAGGGGAAAACGGTGTAGGAATCCGTGTTGTGGATGGTGATGCAGGAAGGACATTGTGAAAGAAAGGAGCCGATCAGACGGACGTAGTTAATAGGAAGGGCGAAGGTTAGGAGTTTGAAGAGGAGACAGGAATGCCACACACGGTCATAGGCTCTTTCAAGGTCAAGGGAGAGGAAGATAGTGGAACAACGGGAATTAAGCTGTTCGGAGAGGAGATGAGTGAGTTGAAGGAGAAGGTCAGCAGATGCGAAGGACGGCCGAAAGCCACACTGGGTAATGGGAAGGAGGCAGTGCTGGCGGAGATGCTGGTGGATGCGTCGGGTGACGATGGATTCCAGGTCCTTGCTGAAGGTCGAAGTAAGGCTGATGGGATGGTAGGAGGAGACAGCGGATGGCAGTTTACAAGGTTTAAGGAACATCTGGATACGGGAGGTTTTCCACAGGTCGGGGTAGTAGCCGGTGGACAGGACTACATTGTAGAGCCTGTCAGGGTGGAGAGGAAAGAGGCAGGAGCTTTACGAAGGTGGCGATAGGTGGCACGATCGTGACCAGGAGCAGTGTTACGTTTCGTGCGGAGTGTAGCAATGAGATCCTGTGTAGTGATAGGGCATTGAGTTCTGTGTGTGCAATGTTGTCCAAGTACTGGAAACCAGGTGTGAGGGGAGGGACAGAGGTGTCAGTTCGATCACGGACGTCTGGGAAGAGGGAGTAATCGAACTGGGGATCGTCAGGGAGGCCAAAGATATCGGAGAGGTAGGAGACAAAGTGATCGGCCTTACTAAGGTTGTCAGGGAATGGTTGGTTGTCATGAAGGAGAGGATAGTAGGGAGGGGGAGGGTTTAGATCCGGTAAGGTTGCGAAAGGCTGACCAGTAGTTGGACGAGTTGATGGGATGGGTAGCGTATAAACGGGTGCATGTCTGTCGCCAGTCCCGGCGTTTCTTAGCCGCGAGCAAGTTACGGATGTGTCTCTGGAATTGCCGGTGGCGTCTTAGTGTGTCCGGGTCATGCGTTTGGAGGAAGGCACGATAGAGACAGCGGGATTCATGGAGGAGGAGGACGGCGGCCTGTGTGGGTAAGGTAGGACAGTGGGGGTGGATGGCAGCAGAAGGGACGTGGGCCTCCACGGCCTCAGACAAGGTCTGCTGGAGAAAGGAGGCGGCATGGGTAATATCATCAGGGTGGCGGTAGGTGTAGGGGTGGCCATCGACATGGGTGGAGAGGGTAACCCGGTAGGCATTCCAGTTGGCACGGGAATAATTATGGACGTACTTCGGAGGAGGGTAAGGCGGACAGGGAGATGGTCACTACTAATGGGGTCCAGGACATCCACCGTTATGCGGCCAAGGAAGTTAGGGGAGGAGAGGACGACATCAGGAATGGAGTTTGATTCGGGGCGGGTGTGCTGGGCAATGGGGACGAGGTCGCCTTGGAGGGAGGAGAAGAACCGATTCCACCGCCGTAACTGGGCGGCGGAACGACTGTGGATGTTGAGGTCGGCAGCGATCACGTAGGAGGAGAAGGTACGGTCAATGTGGGAGAGGAAGTCAAAAGGAACAGGGGTGTTAGGACGGACACAGATGGTGGTGCAGGTGATGGTTGAACATCTCCTGTAAACACGTATTTATCGCAGAAAGTGTGCATTTCCTAACCCATATAAACTGGACGTGTTTATGTGAGTTCTACCACCTCTCGAAGTATTCGACACTTCTTTTGAACACACTATGTGTACAAAGACAGAGAGAATCATGATCCATTGATCGTGGCCAGGCCAAATATCTCACGAAATAAGCGTCAAACGAAGAAACTACAAAGACGAAACTTGTCTAGCTTGAAGGGGGAAACCAGATGGCGCTATGGTTAGCCCCCTAGATGGTGCTATCATAGGTCAAACGGTTATCAACTGCTTTTTTTAAAAATAGGAACCCATTTTTTAAATTACATATTCGTGTAGTACGTAAAGAAATATGAATGTTTTAGTTGAACCACCTTTTTCGCTTTGTGGTAGATGACGCTGTAATAGACACAAACATATGGCTCACAATTTTAGACGAACAGTTAGTAACAGGTAGGTTTTTTAAATTAAAATACAGAACGTAGGTACGTTTGAACATTTTATTTCGGTTGTTCCAATGTGATACATGTACCTTTGTGAACTTATCATTTCTTAGAACGCATGCTGTTATCGCGTGATTACCTGTAAAGTACACTTAAAGTAGTAAAGGAGTTTTGCTATTTAGGGAGTAAAATAGCTGATGATGGTCGAAGTAGAGAGGATATAAAATAGACTGGCAATGGGAAGGAAAGCGTTTCTCAAGAAGAGAAATTTGTTAACATCGAGTATAGATTTAAGTGTCAGGAAGTCGTTTCTGAAAGTATTTGTATGGAGTGTAGCCATGTATGGAAGTGAAACATGGACGATAACTAGTTTGGACAAGAAGAGAATAGAAGCTTTCGAAATGTGGTGCTACAGAAGAATGCTGAAGATAAGGTGGGTAGAGCACGTAACTAATGAGGAGGTATTGAATAGGATTGGAGAGAAGAGAAGTTTGTGGCACAACTTGACTAGAAGAAGGGATCGGTTGGTAGGACATGTTTTGAGGCATCAAGGGATCACAAATTTAGCATTGGAGGGCAGCGTGGAGGGTAAAAATCGTAGAGGGAGACCAAGAGATGAATACACTAAGCAGATTCAGAAGGATGTAGGTTGCAGTAGGTACCGGGAGATGAAGAAGCTTGCACAGGATAGAGTAGCATGGAGAGCTGCATCAAACCAGTCTCAGGACTGAAGACCACAGCAACAACAACCTGTAAATACCTCATTAATGCAATAAATGCGCAAAATGATGTCCGTCAACCTTAATGCATTTGGCAATACGTGTAACGACATTCCTCTCAACAGCGAGTAGTTCGCCTTCCGCAATGTTCGCACATGCATTGACAATGCGCTGACACATGTTGTCAGGCATTGTCGGTGGATCACGATAGCAAATATCCTTCAACTTTCCCCAGAAATCCGGGGACGTCAGATCCGGTGAATGTGCGGGTCATCGTATGGTGCATCGACGACCAATCCACCTGTCATGAAATATGCTATTTAATACCGCTTCAACCGCACGCGAGCTATGTGCCGGACATCCATCATGATGTAAGTACATCGCCATTCGGTCATGCGGTGAAACATCTTCTAGTAACATCGGTAGAACATTACATAGGAAACCAGCATACATTGCACCATTTAGATTGCCATCGATAAAATGGGGGCCAATTATCCTTCCTCCCATAATGCCGCACCATACATTAATTCGCCAAGGTCGCTGATGTTCCACTTGTCGCAGCCATCGTTGATTTTCCGTTTCCCAATAGTGTGTATTATGCCGGTTTACGTTACCGCTGTTGGTGAATGACGCTTCGTCGCTAAATAGAACGCGTGCAAATAATCTGTCATCGTCCTGTAATTTCTCTTGTGCCCAGTGGCAGAACTGTACACGACGTTCTAAGTCGTCGCCTTGCAATTCCTGGTGCATAGAAATATGGTAGGGGGGCAATCGATGTTGATGTAGTATTCTCAACACCGACGTTTTTGAGATTCCCGATTCTCGCGCAATTTGTCTGCTACTGATGTGCGGATTAGCTGCGACAGCAGCTAAAACACCTACTTGGGCATCATCATTTGTTGCAGGTAGTGGTTGATGTTTCACATGTGGCTGAACACTTCCTGTTTCCTTAAATAATGTAACTATTCGGCGAACGGTCCGGACACTTGGATGATGTCGTCCAGGATACCGAGCAGCATACATAGCACACGCCCGTTGGGCATTTTGATCACAATAGCTATACATACACACGATATCGACCTTTTCCGCAATTGGTAAACGGTCCATTTTAACACGGGTAATGTATCACGAAGCAAATACCGCCCACACTGGCGGAATGTTACGTGATACCACGTACTTATACGTTTGTCACTATTACAGCGCCATCTATCACAAAGCGAAAATAGTGGTCCAACTAAAAGATTCATACTTCTTTACGTACTACACGAATATGTAATAAAAATGACGCTCTAAGCGTCTTAACGTAAATGTGGTTGGCTACAAATGACAAATGAATCGCAATACGACTGCTATGGTTTGAACTGCACATTGCACCATCCGTATTGTTCAATGTGCATCACTACACAAGTTTGGCAGTCAACTGTGACACTGTTATTTCGGTAAGCGCATCCACCATGGCAAGGACGTACCCCATCGAACGGGAAAAACTGGTTTTGATTGTCCTGAGGTCAAAAACAGCTTGATAAGAAAAATAACATCGGTTTTTAATTTTCTTGGAGTAAGAAACAGCATAAAAATCAAAATGACACCGGTTTTTAAGTGTTGTGAGGCTGTTGCAGGACGTGTTCAATACGGTGTCCACCGTTTTCTGCACAAGTTGAAATGGAGAACGGCATATTCCACAATAGATCCTAGTGTCTCTGGATTGAGAATGCGTTGCGCAATGCCTGCTTTTAATTCTGAACCACTGAACCAGCCATCTTTCATATAACCTCGCAGCCAGGAGTCCCACGGATTAGGAGCAGGTAATCAGGACGGCCAGCCTCTAGGGAAATTACGGCTGATAATTCTAGCATGTTCGACATAGCTCTTCTGCAACCACTTCACTAGCTGTGCAGTGTGCAGAAGAGCGCAATAAATGACCCTAGCCACACACACACACTGTTGAAGGGTCGGAATGACGTTAGTCTGCAAAAGACTCTCGAAGCATTTACCAGTGATGTTACAGGACAGTGAGGTTACAGGTCCCGCAGGACTGATTTCCTCTAAAAAATACGGCCCTACGATAAGCGATGCCGTCAATTCGCACCACACCGCCACCTTTGCAGAAAGAAGTGGCACCGGTTGATGGGTGTACGGATTTACCGTTACCCATATTCTGCAGTTTTGCGTATTGACATGTCCTTACAGATGCAAATGGGCTTCATCCGTTCACAGAATGTTCCATGGACATTTATTATCCTCTTCCACGCGGATAAGAAATTTCAGAGCGAGCGGTTGTCTTGCTGGCAGTTCAGCAGGGAGCAACTTCTGAACGTCGATGATTTTGTATGAATAGCAATAAATGACGTTTCGTAGGATTTTATGCTCCGTCCTCTCCGGCATTTCCAACGTGCGAGCAATTCCCCGTGGGCTACATCTTCCCACACCACTGCTCGCCGCCTCCTGCAGTGCTGTGGCCACATCTTGGACAGACGCTGGATCAACCTCTTTCTTCTCTCTGCTTCACTGCACTTCAACAAAATCTGCCTTTGCAAATTTTGTCATCATTATTTCTATATCTTTAGCAGGCCTCAGACTAATGTCTTTTTTCATACCCTTGGGTGTCTGGAACCTCTGCAGGGTTACTGGCGCAGTCACCGTTCTTGTAAAAGAACTTTACCACCAGCGCTCGATTCTTCATGCAGATAGTGTCGTCGGCCATCTCGGACGCAAACTGGGGATCAGTGCATATTCTGAGGCTTACAGCGCCATCTGCTGGCCAAAGTTCGGTAAAATATTTTTGTTACACGACGTTTCCCCCTGTTTCAGTAATACACTGATCAAATTCAACATCAGTCTGTGCAGTGGTTCTCTTCCCACGGCCTTTTGAAACTGCAACTGTAATTATGGACGTATAGTACATTCATCGACGAAAAAAATCGCTACCCTGAAAAGGAATTAAGAGAAGCCATTGCAAATGTGAAATGCTTGCATATTAATACCCCGTGTAGCCGCCGGAATGTTGAATGCAAGGATGTAGGCTTACATGCATTGTATTGTGCAGATGCCGGATGTCACATTGTAGGATGGAGTTACATTCCTGTTGCATTTGGTTGGTCGATACGGGGATGGTTAATGCTGTATGTGGAGGACTCTGGAGTTGTCTTATGTCCCATATGTGCTCGATTGGAGACAGATCTGGTGATCGAGCAGGTCAAGGCAACATGTCGCCTCTCTGTCAAGCATGTGGGCGACTGTTATCGTGTTGGAAAACAGCCCCTGGAATGCTGTTTATGAACGGCTGCCCAACAGATCGAATAACCATATTGCCAAACAAATTTGCATTTAGGGTGCGTGGGATAACTACGAGAGTACCCCTGATGTCACGAAATTTCATCCCAGACCATAACACTAGGTGTAAGTCCATTGTGTCTAGCACGCACATAGGGTGGTTGTAGGCCGTTAAGTGGCCTCATTGTAACGAACAGACGGTCATAACTGGCACCGAGGGAGAACCAGATTTCGTCAGAAAACACAAGAGACCTTCACCCTACCCTCCAATGAGCTCTCGATTGCCACCACTAACCCTGCAAATGGCGGTGGTTTGGGGTCAGTCGAATGCATGCTACATAGCGTCTGCCTCGAAGCTGTCACTCA
Source organism: Schistocerca americana (assembly GCF_021461395.2). Lineage (NCBI taxonomy): Eukaryota > Metazoa > Arthropoda > Insecta > Orthoptera > Acrididae > Schistocerca > Schistocerca americana. The sequence continues at coordinate 920,666,719 of NC_060119.1, read as the reverse complement.
AGAAACCGATTTGTAACAGTTCACTGTGTCACTGTGGTGCCAACTACTGCTGAAATTACTGCTGCAAATGCACTACTATGCGCCAGAGATATATTCTGAACACGATGGTCTTCCCTCTCAGTAACGCCACTTGGTCGTCCAGAGCCCAGTTTTCTTGCGACCGAATATTCTTGTAACCACCGTTGCCAGCAATCAGGTACGGTGGCTACACACGTGCCAAGTCTTTCTGCAGTACCACAAAAAGAACATCGAGCTTCTCACAGCCATACCACACCACCTCATTGAAACTCAATGAGTGTCGAAAATGGCGTCTTTGTCGCCTTAAATGCATTCTGGACTAACATCAATTCACCACGTCCAATCTAAAATGTAACTAATGTGCACGACCATTACAGCGATTTTGCATTTTCATAGCGTCACTACTAGCGCCACTCTTACGCGACTGGAGCAAAATCTGGACAGCTATATAGTCTTTCAGTTGTATAAACACGCCTACGTAGCACAAATCCTTCTTGGTGTTGCGATTCTTTTTTTCCGGCATAGTATGTGAACCATGGACCTTGCCGTTGGTGGGGAGGCTTGCGTGCCTCAGCGATACAGATGGCCGTACCGTAGGTGCAACCACAACGGAGGGGTATCTGTTGAGAGGCCAGACAAACATGTGGTTCCTGAAGAGGGGCAGCAGCCTTTCCAGTAGTTGCAGGGGCAACAGTCTGGATGATTGACTGATCTGGCCTTGTAACATTAACCAAAACGGCCTTGCTGTGCTGGTACTGCGAACGGCTGAAAGCAAGGTGAAACTACAGCCGTAATTTTTCCCGAGGACATGCAGCTTTACTGTATGATTAAATGGTGATGGCGTCCTCTTGGGTAAAATATTCCGGAGGTAAAATAGTCCCCCATTCGGATCTCCGGGCGGGGACTACTCAAGAGGACGTCGTTACCAGGAGAAAGAAAACTGGCGTTCTACGGATCGGAGCGTGGAATGTCAGATCCCTTAATCGGGCAGGTAGGTTAGAAAATTTAAAAAGGGAAATGGATAGGTTAAAGTTAGATATAGTGGGAATTAGTGAAGTTCGATGGCAGGAGGAACAAGACTTTTGGCCAGGTGATTACAGGGTTATAAATACAAAATCAAACAGAGGTAATGCAGGAGTAGGTTTAATAATGAATAAAAAATAGGAGTGCGGGTTAGCTACTACAAACAGCATAGTGAACGCATTATTGTGGCCAAGATAGACAAAAAGCCCATGCCTACTACAGTAGTACAAGTTTATATGCCAACTAGCTCTGCAGATGATGAAGAAATTGATGAAATGTATGACGAGATAAAAGAAATTATTCAGGTAGTGAAGGGAGACGAAAATTTAATAGTCATGGGTGACTGGAATTCGTCAGTAGGAAAAGGGAGAGAAGGAAACTTAGTAGGTGAATATGGATTGGGGGGAAGAAATGAAAGAGGAAGCCGCCTTGTAGAATTTTGCACAGAGCATAACTTAATCATAGCTAACACTTGGTTCAAGAATCATAAAAGAAGCTTGTATACATGGAAGAATCCTGGAGATACTAAAAGGTATCAGATAGATTATATAATAGTAAGACAGAGATTTAGGAACCAGGTTTTAAATTGTAAGACGTTTCCAGGGGCAGATATGGATTCTGACCACAATCTCTTGGTTATGAACTGCAGATTGAAACTGAAGAAACTGCAAAAAGGTGGGAATTTAAGCAGATGGGACCTGGATAAACTGAAAGAACGAGAGGTCGTAGAGAGTTTCAGGGAGAGCATAATGGAACAATTGACAGGAATGGGGGAAAGAAATACAGTAGAAGAAGAATGGGTAGCACCTGAGGGATGAAGTAGTGAAAGCAGCAGACGATGAAGTAGGTAAAAAGACGAGGGCTAATAGAAATCCTTGGGTAACAGAAGAAATATTGAATTTAATTGATAAAAGGAGAAAATATAAAAATGCAGTAAATGAAGCAGGCAAAAAGGAATACAAACGTCTCAAACATGAGATCGACAGGAAGTGCAAAATGGCTAAGCAGGGATGGCTAGAGGACAAATGTAAGGATGTAGAGGCTTATCTCACTAGGGGTAAGATAGATACAGCCTACAGGAAAATTAAAGAGACCTTTGGAGAAAAGAAAGCCACTTGTATGAATATCAAGAGCTCAGATGGAAGCCCAGTTCTAAGCAAAGAGGGGAAAGCAAAAAGGTGGAAGGAATATATAGAGGGTCTATACAAGGGCGATGTACTTGAGGACAATATTATGGAAATGGAAGAGGATGTAGATGAAGATGAAATGGGAGATACGATACTGCGTGAAGAGTTTGACAGAGCACTGAAAGACCTGAGTCGAAACAAGGCCCCGGGAGTAGACAACATTCCATTAGAACTACTGACGGCCTTGGGAGAGCCAGTCCTGACAAAACTCTACCATCTGGTGAGCAAGATGTATGAGACAGGTGAAATACCCTCAGACTTCAAGAAGAGTATAATAATTCCAATCCCAAAGAAAGCAGATGTTGACAGATGTGAGAATTACCGAACTATCAGTTTAATAAGTCACAGCTGCAAAATACTAACGCAAATTCTTTACAGACGAATGGAAAAACTGGTAGAAGCGGACCTCGGGGAAGATCAGTTTGGATTCCGTAGAAATGTTGGAACACGTGAGGCAATACTAACCTTACGACTCATCTTAGAAGAAAGATTAAGAAAAGGCAAACCTACGTTTCTAGCATTTGTAGACTTAGAGAAAGCTTTTGACAATGTTGATTGGAATACTCTCTTTCAAATTCTAAAGGTGGCAGGGGTAAAATACAGGGAGCGAAAGGCTATTTACAATTTGTACAGAAACCAGATGGCAGTTATAAAAGTCGAGGGGCATGAAAGGTAAGCAGTGGTTGGGAAAGGAGTGAGACAGGGTTGTAGCCTCACCCCGATGTTATTCAATCTGTATATTGAGCAAGCAGTAAAGGAAACAAAAGAAAAATTCGGAGTAGGTATTAAAATTCATGGAGAAGAAGTAAAAACTTTGAGGTTCGCCGATGACATTGTAATTCTGTCAGAGACAGCAAAGGACTTGGAAGAGCAGTTGAACGGAATGGACAGTGTCTTGAAGGGAGGATATAAGATGAACATCAACAAAAGCAAAACGAGGATAATGGAATGTAGTCGAATTAAATCGGGTGATGCTGAGGGAATTAGATTAGGAAATGAGACACTTAAAGTAGTAAAGGAGTTTTGCTATTTAGGGACTAAAATAACTGATGATGGTCGAAGTAGAGAGGATATAAAATGTAGACTGGCAATGGCAAGGAAATCGTTTCTGAAGAAGAGAAATTTGTTAACATTGAGTATAGATTTAAGTGTCAGGAAGTCGTTTCTGAAAGTATTTGTATGGAGTGTAGCCATGTATGGAAGTGAAACATGGACGATAACTAGTATGGACAAGAAGAGAATAGAAGCTTTCGAAATGTGGTGCTACAGAAGAATGCTGAAGATAAGGTGGGTAGTTCATATAACTAATGAGGAGGTATTGAATAGGATTGGGGAGAAGAGAAGTTTGTGGCACAAGTTGACTAGAAGAAGGGATCGGTTGGTAGGACATGTTTTGAGGCATCAAGGGATCACAAATTTAGCATTGGAGGGCAGCGTGGAGGGTAAAAATCGTAGAGGGAGACCAAGAGATGAATACACTAAACTGATACAGAAGGATGTAGGTTGCAGTAGGTACTGGGAGATGAAGAAGCTTGCAGAGGATAGAGTAGCATGGAGAGCTGCATCAAACGAGTCTCAGGACTGAAGACCACAACAACAACAACAGTATGTGAGTGTGTGCATCTAACTGACTTGCTGCAAACAGATCACATAATTTACTACCTGATGTTTTCTGCCAGCCATACACTACTAAGTGGATTACTCCTGCCAGTACAGAATAATCATTTCGCGTCCACGCTTCCAGACTTTTGCAGCTGACCTGCTGTCCAGGGGAAAATAAACATTGGTCTCGCCACACGTACTTGGAGGATCTACTTCGCCTAAAAGTACTTGTAATAGTTACTATTGTTACTCTGCAAATGACGTGGATACTGACGTAATGTTGTTCAGTACACTGTCATTTCAACGCAAGAAAATACACATGTACACCTGGGACCAACTAGCGCAAGACAAACCTGTCACGGACTTGAAGATACTGATCAGTAGCAGAAAATTCAGCGTGAGAGGTGTAAGACTACTGAGACAACGTGAACGTGCAAGCAGCCACCATACCCTAAGAGGGAAAGTCATTTAGCCCTACGGTAAGAGGGAAAGTCATTTATCATTCAAACAATACTGCAGAGCCGATATTTAAAACGTAACCGCTGAAACAATATAGTATTAACATGTTATACCGAAACAGGCTGAACAGCAAGCTTTCTCTCGACAGGATAGGCACAACAGAACGGTTATTTGGTATATTGACGAGCGGTGTCTCCCATGCTGTCACACAAGCTTTAGGGTAGCGAAAAGAACGAACAAATATTCTGGGAGAACTCTACAAGGATTTGGAACATCGACTTATGGAGAAGAAAGAAGTCTACTTCAAGTGGTTATCACATAAGACTGTTCAATTTAGAAAAAGATAATGCAGTGTTTTAAGGAATAGGGTTAAAGAGATGGTCGAAATGGGGAAAGAATAACTGGGAAATTGAGTGTACACGGACTGATACTACTGGCTCCAAAAAATTCGCTGAGACATACAAGACCGTAAAAAATATAAGAACTGGTACAAGACACTGATGTACGATGTAGGTTATACCAGGGTGTTCAGTAAGTATGCAACACAGATTTTCTCAGATCAAGTTGGCTTTTTTCAGGATTCCAATACACCACATTATTCCTCTCTCTTTTGGCTACAAAACATTAGTTTTCATCATAATCGCTGTCCAAGGCTACGGCAATATGTCACCTTACTGGGAGGGCCTATATGCCTGCATGGCACCATTGTACTGTTCCACGTCGGAGCCAACGTCTTGCCGCATCAACAACTTCCCCATCAACCACGTGCTGTTTCTGGTGAAGCGCAACCTTCATTGGGCCAAATAGATACAATTTGTAAAGTGCGAAAACCACGCTGTGGATTGGATCCCGGTGGGCACACAGATTTAAGAACCCCAGCTGGTGATCGGGTGTGTCGACGCTACCGACAGATACATATAGCTGTGCAGGGAACTGTTCGATTGTGACCCGTCGATCACCTCGAATGAGAGTGTTTGCACGTTGCGACACTGCAGGAGTCACAGCTACACTATGTGATAAAAAGTATCTGGGCACGCCAAAAACATGCGCTCTCCATATTAGGAGCATTGTGCTGTCACCTACTGCCAGGTACTCCGTATCAGCGACCTCAGTAGTCATTAGACACCGTGAGAGAGCAGAATGGGGCGCTCCGCTGAACTCACGGACTTCGAACGTGGTCAGGTGATTGGGTGTCACTTGTGTCATATGTTTGTACGCGAGATTTCCACACTTTTAAACATCCCTAGGTCCACTGTTTCCGATGTGATAGTGAAGGGGAAACGTGAAGGGACACGTACAGCACAAAAGCGTACAGGCCGACCTCATCTGTTGACTGACAAAGACCGCCGACAGTTGAAGAGGGTCGTAATGTGTAATAGGCAGACATCTATCCAGACCATCGCACAGGAATTCCAAACTGCATCAGGATCCACTGCAAGTACCATGACAGGCGGGAGGTGAGAAAACTTGGATTTCATGGTTGAGAGGCTGCTCATAAGCCACACATCACGCCGGTAAATGCCAAACGACGCCTCGCTTTGGGTAAGTAGCGTAAACATTGGACGAATGAACAGTGGAAGAAAGTTGTGTGGAGTGACGAATGAAGGTACACAATGTGGCGAACCGATGGCAGGGTGTGGGTATGGCGAATGCCTGGTGAACGTCATCTGCGTGTGTAGCGCCAACAGTAAAATTCGGAGGCGGTGGTGTTATGGTGTGGTCGTGTTTTTCATGGAGGGGGCTTGCACCCCTTGTTGTTTTGCGTCGCACTAGCACAGCACAGCCCTGCATTGATGTTTTAAGCACCTTCTGGCTTCCCACTACTGAAGAGCAATTTGGGGATGGGGACTGCATCTTTCAACACGATCGAGCACCTGTTCATAATGCACGGCCTGTGGCTGAGTGGTTACAAGACAATAACATCCCTGTAATGGATTGACGTGCACAGATTCCTGACTGAATCCTGTAGCACACCTTTGGGATGTTTTGGAACGCCGACTTCGTACCAGGTCTCACCGAGCGACATCGATACCTCTTCTCAGTGCATCACTCCGTGAAGAATGGGCTGCCATTCCCCAAGAAACCTTCGAGCACCAGACTGAAAGTGTGCCTGCGAGAGTGGAATCTATCATCAAGGCTATGGGTGGGTCAACACCCTATTAAATTCCAGCATTACCGATGGAGGGCGCCACGAACTTGTAAATCATTTTCAGCCACGTGTACGTGTACTTTAGATCACATAATGTATGTGCTGCTGGACGGCACACGGGAGATGGGGCAGGTTTGCGCGACCTTGTTGCGATGATGACAAACGTCTCTCCCGACGACTCACTATGCATTTGTTCACTGCCAGGTCTCCATAGGCATTCTGCAAGAGCCTATGGATATCTGCGAGCTCTTGATTTCCGCCAAAAGAAGCTCAGTGACAGTTATCCGGTTAGAACTCAAGTCCATTACATATGGCATTTTGAAGGCTACGTATGCTGCTGCTACCTGTCGGAACTTCAGGAAGCTGTAGGGGCTGAAGCGGCAATATTTCACGATGTCTCACAAAAAATTCCGCATTTTGCACCCAAACTAGAAGAGAAAAAAAAAGTGTCGTCCCTTGGTTCACATTACAGTGGTCTGTCACAACAATGCACACAGCAATATATGTCAAAAGAGGTTGTTTTAGGATGCGAGAGAAAAGAAGAAGAAACAGCAAGGGAAGATGTCAAGAGGACAAAAAGTAACACTGCTGCTGCTGTAGGAAATGCTAGAATGGAACTGTTGAAATATGTAGGTGATAAGATAGCAGCCGGCCGGGATGGCCGAGCGGTTCTAGGCGCTACAGTCTGGAATCGCGCGACCACAACGGTCGCAGGTTCGTATCCCTCCTCGGACATGGATGTGTGTGGTGTCCTTAGGTTAGTTAGGTTTAAGTAGTTCTAAGTTCTAGGGGAGTGATGACCTCAGACGTTAAGAGAGCTATTATACAGAATGTGATTTATTTTTCAAAGAAATAAAGTGGCTTTATGGCTGATGGATCATGTTTGGATAACATCCACTGTCTCAGATTAGGAGCAGAAAAGAAAAGAATGAGTAACAGGGAAATGCCCAAGATTTTTGTGGATTTGAAAAAAGCATCGTATGATCTGAGATTCAACCTTTCGTGAAGAGAATGAAAGTATGGAATAAATGGCTTGATTTAGTTATGAGAATGTACAAAGAGGCAGAAACAAAAAAATAGGGGAAACAGAATAATAGAAACTTTAAAATCACCAAAGGCCTCAATCAGAGATACAGTCAATCCCCATTACTTGTATCATATACACAGACCGAGCGCTGGAAGCTTGGCACAAACAATGCTCAGGAATGGCCATGTTAGATATACTTAATTTTACAGATGCCTAATTTACTATCGTAGACAGCGCACAGGACACGGCACTGAAGCTGAATAAAATGCAGAAGGAATGCACAAGATGGTGTCTAAAACTCAATTTTGAAAAGACAGAGTACATGTGTAGTGGCAAAGAACGGATTTATTTCTCCAAACTGAAAAAAAAATTAAAAATGTGAAAATTTTAAATATTTAGGTTCTATTACATCCACTGATGGTACCGCTAATGAAGATATTGAGACCAAAGTAACTACGGGTAACCGAGGAATAACTCCCTACATGGACTGATGACGAACACTTGAAACAACAGTATTAGTCAGTAGACAAAGAAAGGAAATTCCTTAGTATTATTGAGAATACAGACATTTACATGCATATATAGGGCCTCTTACGAATAAAATACTGGACATGATGCCTGCAGACCATCTGTGAAAACTTCAAAAATATGGGAAAAATGGAAGCGGCACAGTCAATTACGAACACACTGTAAAATAACAGTCTCCAGTGGCTTGGGCATGTTAAAAGAATAAGCAATGACAGGTGGCCAAAAAAAGGCGCTAACGTGTGCACCATGGAGAATGACGAGGGTACGACCATGGAAATTGTGTATCTATTCGTTGAACAATGGATGAGACCGCGACACATTTCGATTGGAACAAACGGGACTACTGTAAGGAGAAAAAGTAATCTTGGAAAGGCCAGCTGAGGATGTGTCCTCAGCTATAGTACATTTAACAACATAGGTAAATGTAGGATGAGCTCAGAAATTGGCACCACAACACTGGAATTAGAAATAATTTCTGTCCAGATTATGCTCCCCTGTCTAGGGTTCAGAAGAGTTTTTTGATGCTCTTTTCAAACGTTCTGCACAGTGGTATGGTATGGCTCTGAGCACTATGGGACTTAACATCTATGGTCATCAGTCCCCTAGAACTTAGAACTACTTAAACCTAACTAACCTAAGGACATCGCACAACACCCAGCCATCACGAGGCAGAGAAAATCCCTGACCCCGCCGGGAATCGAACCCGGGAACCCGGGCGTGGGAAGCGAGAACGCTACCGCACGACCACGAGATGCGGGCTCTGCACAGTGTAAGATAGAATTACAGAAAATAATTTGATTTACAAAGCGCCTTTACAGTCCTTCAACATAATCTCCAGTCTTTCTTTTGACAGTTTCCCAACTTTTTGGCAACTTCTGTATTCCGGATATGGCACCTACATTGTTGAGCTCTCTGATTACTCTAGTCGTCTTGAGAGGTTCCAGGCCCTTTTTTGCATGTCGCCTCTCACTTTCATCAATTTTTTTAATGTTTTATGTCATTTCAATGTGGTAACAGGCCGAATAAGGTTCTAATGAGAGTTATTGCACTGAGAGTCCAAAATATTTTTCACTTTATTGCTATGCATGTTGGGAACTGTATGTGGTCTTGCTTTTAGTTTCCTCTGTTACTTCCCAGGGTGGCCTGTGCAAGGCGAGCACTGAAGGACATGGACCACTGCGTTTCCGGTGGGGGGCTGCACTTCCGTGAACACTGAGAGTGTCGTACATCAATGGGCTTGAGCGACTGGCGGGACGACTGACCTCGGTCGAGTTTCGTCTACTGCAGGCAGGACGAAAAGACGTGCGAAATGTCTGAGTGTCGCTGCAGTTTATGTGTTTACCGTTCCAGCGCATCCGGAACGAAGACTGCTAGCACCAACTGAATGCATTGTCATGATTCTGAGAATACTTACGGACTGCGCCCTGCTGGGCGCGGCTGTCTGACGCTGGATGGCCGGTGTTCTAGGCATGTTGTTTTCGTAGCTGGTTAGGCGGCAAATCCAGTGCCCCGAGCTAAATAGCAGATGCGTGATTGGTCAACTTAAACTGAGGCTAATTGACATCATGAAGCCCTGCTCGAAATTGAAGGGAACGGTTGCTATTGGCGTTGCGTGGGCGCAGGGCAGTAGGGATCTGATCTTTGTCGGGGTCGGACGGACTTGTTACTTACTCGCACTTTTTCGGCAGAACTTAGAATTCTCGGACAGCCTTCGAGGCCAGGGGCTGATACAGAGTTGCTGCACAGCAGAAGTCGGCGCCTACATCGTCAGAACCCTGCCTACCGAAGATGTCCTGCAGGTTTCAGGAATGGTAAAGTATTTTTCGACTCCGGCATTGTAGGACCTATAATTTTTATACCGAATTCTCATCAGGGCGCACGCTTGCTTTGCTACATGTCAGTCTTGCTTGTTTCTCCATGTGACCACATTTGATCCCTCAGTACTAATCGCAATATTGCATTATAGCCAGGGAAGTAGTATTTGGTTCATTAGCACCTCCAGTCATTATCGTCAGTGTATTGCATCAAAGAGAGTAGGAGCCCTTGTTATTGAGTTAACTCTTATTCTCGTAGTAGTTCTGTGTAACCTACCCTTTGGCCTACTGTTAGTATTGACAATCAAATTCCTTTGTGTTCTGATTTATTATAAATCACATTGTAATATTTAATCTTCATATCATTTCATAGATAGATGCAGAATCCCATTTCCTGTCGTTTATTATGCTAATTTTTTTTATTTTTTTTTTACTGAGCAGATCATGATTTTTATTAAAATATTGTGAGTGGGCACTCCTGCAAAACATTTTGCAGAAACAGCTTGCAGTGCGTGCCTGTTACATACAGACGTCCCCAGGGGCACTCTCTCAGTAAATGAGGCTCCATTCAACTAATAAACAAAGATCATCGTGAGTTTCAGCTTTGATTGTCAGCGGTGGAATTTTTCAGGTGTGGAGAGGCGGAACTTTTCAATTGTGAAAACTGAGACTTCTTTTCTGGATCAAAATCTCGTGTTTCAAGCGTAATAATCCTTTTCAGATCCTGTTCTTCGAACGGATTCTCTCCACGACAAATTCGTGGGGCACTCAATGTAAAACCTACAACGCATGTATGTGATAGGAAAGAAGATGGTGCGCTTGCATCTTTCGCGGGTGCTCTTTCCTCGAAGATAGTCCACATTCTCGAGACACACTTTGTTAATGTAATCTTCCGGCCTCCTACAAAGACTACAGGTTTACTCTGCTCTGTAAAAGATGATTTATTGCTTCGTAAGATGTGTGTGTATCAGATTCCTTACGGAAATTGTGAGAAGTCATACATAAGTCAAACAACACGCACCGTTCGTGAGAGATGTATGGAACAATGAAGATACACTCGCTTATCACAGGCAGACAAGTCAGCTGTGGCCGACCACTGTATTGACGCAGGGCATTCCATGAACTACAGTGATGTGAAGATTCCAACATTCACCCCATCCTTTTGGGGTTTTTCAAGGAGGCTACAGAGATTAGATTAGCTAATAATTTAATAAATACTGGTAATGGTTTTAATTTGGACAAAGCACGGAATCGGGCTCTTGGGATGATTAAACTGAAGAGAAGCCGTCATGATGTCAACGCCGCCGAACATATATCGATAAGCGAATCGAATGCCTCTACGCCTTCGCCACAGGCGGCGCGTCTGTAAGCATATCTCTTTGCTGCCGACCAGCTTCTGTGACTTGCACGCGCATACCCCTGTGGTGGAGCATATAAGGGCACGCTTGGCTTCTTGTCGTCAGTTTTACAATTTTCTCTGATGATCAACGGGCGATACGTTGCCGGAATGTTGGTAGAAGAAATTTCCTTTGAGCGGGTGCTTGCCTGAAATTTAGTGGACTGCTATCCTGCTCGATAATGTTGAAACAATTCTTTTGCAATCCTTTTACGACCCCCTTTCTCCTCTTCACTCCGGTCATGTGAAACCCGCCTGGCAGCTACCTTTATTATGTTTAAATTGTCAGTTATGATTATGTGGACTGAAGTGAGAGACATTCTGATATGATATACAATTTCCTCACATTTTCATCAATCCTCTCTCAAAACGTTATTAAGAATAATATGGAAGACGTAGCTGATGCCCTTCCACTTCTTGGGCTGTCCTCAGTTCTTACCCGATCTTCACGGAAACGAGCAGACCGTCCTGATACTGTACTACGATCCGCTACACTAATCCCGCACACCTCTCTCGAAGCGTTGTAAATTTACGTTGGGTTCCTTCCATTTAGGGAGTCGAATTTGATGTAGAAACGCTGGTCACTACGTGTAATAAGACCTGACTTGGTTTCAGCTTCCATTTTGAAACTGAATTAGTATGACACAGCCACGCGAAACAGCAAACACGTATACGACCGTCACGCATAAAGTTCCGCTCACAAGTGACATGAATTCCAACTTGATCACGCCATCGTAATCGTAACGGTCGCGCGTGCGTAGCGTGCAGGACTTCTGAATCCACTGTCGTGTATTTTGGTGAGGAAGTCTGTCGCAGATTGCCAGTGGAAATCCGACAGCTAATTGACCATTTCGAAATATTTAAAAACAAAATTAAAGAATATCTCCTTAGCCATTCCTTCCACAATTTATGACAATACTTAGGATCAATAATATACTTAAATCTAATCTTTGAATTAAACAGAATCTGATTTTTGCAGAGTAATAGAGAACTATTAGCGATTTGTGTAAGGTTACATAAACCCTTTCTTTAAAGTGTTTCATGACCAGCTGAAAAATGCTCTTGTTGGAGCTAGAGATAAGATGAACTGCTTCTCTTTAAAAGATTGTTACGCAAAAGGGGAGTTGGGCAGCTGCCTCAATGTCCATTCTACCTTCCTCACCGAAAATTTTGGCATGCGATCACGTTTACGCTCTTTCAACACAGAACATTCTAAATCCTTTCACCCAACCTTTCGCTCCTGGCTGTCATTGTAATGAAGCCTTCATACACACCCACCCCCACCCTCTCTGCCACTGTCTGTATGTGTCCCTCCTCAACTGTCTCCTTTTCCTCCCACTGTCGCCCCCTCCTGTCTGTCTTTCCCCTTGTCAGTCTTCAAGCCTTCATCTCGCTCTTCCTTACTAATGTCTCCTTCTCTACCACTTTCAATGTCTCTTTGCCCGACGACCATTTCCTTTGTCCCATTCCTTTTTCTTTCTCACTTAACATCCACTGTCTTTCTCTTCAACAACCACTGTCTCCACTTCACACATACCCTTCGTGGTGGCTGCTCAGACTTTTGACCTCTAGACTAGAAAACTTTAGCAAGTGGGTACAAGGGATGGGAAAAGTGGCTAAATATTTTCGTGTCAATGGTCGCCAGTTTGGAGGGACCCAGAGACTGCAAGCCTCTATATGATCTCTCTCTTAATTTCCACTGTATCTTCTCTGTTTCACTCTCACTGCTACTCCCTCCATCCATCCCTCTTTTTCGTTTACTGCCATTGTCTTTCAATGATCATCAATATGTCTTCTCTCTTCGCTCCTTCTGCTATAGGGAAGAGGTAGAAGGCACCATATTAAAACTAGGTCTGTGTCACAGGGCCCTGCAATACTGAGGAAACACCCCAGCAGCCCATGCAATGCAATGCTGTGTCAAGCCAGCCTTGTACACCAGTGGAGTTGTGGCATCGCCAGGATGCCCCAGCTGCCTACTCAGTTGTCCCCATCCTCGTTGCCTTCACGGCACTCCAGGGAGCTGCCGAGCGGCCCGCTGACAGCTGCAAGATGATCCGCACCATGTTTCCTCGTCGGTGTGGATTAGGACTCGGCGACGACAAGCGCCTATGATTCGGAGTCAGAATCTCGGGCCCTCGCCTCGGGATGCTTCTGGCGTGTGTTGGAAGCCAGGACGACTGCCCGCAGTAGTGAGCTGTGGAGTGGCCTGCCGCTGGCTGGCTTTGGACCATGCGTTGGCCTCAGAGGTTGAACCAGCCACCCACCATAGACTGGAACGTTGGAGGCCCTTCTGCTGCTGCATGTAGGTGGTGGTGTGACACTCCTTGCCGTCCAGGAGAGCTGCCACACTTGAATGAATCTCGTTAGAAAACGACACCTATTTATACTCGTCTGTGCACCTCTGTTTTGCCAAGCGCGCCGCTTCACGTCACATACTCACAACACGCTAGGATGGGCAGTGGGCCCCTTTGGCCTGCGACTTGCGACGTGCACAACAGCTACGTATACTCTTTCAGCAATTTGACGGCCCTGCGGCCTCTATTCTGCTTTACAACTGTTGGTACCGGTATGTGTAACTCACTGCAATCCGTCCCACACCTGGCTGTAACTTGTGCTCAAAATATCGCACAAAACTAACTTTCCCATCCTAAACAGTGGTGCCGCTACAAAAAGAAAGCGCGAATATGTTGCATGCCAACATTTTTGGTGAGGAAGGCAGGACAAGAGTTGAGTCGGCTGGTTCCCCACTGTTCCATCACAATCTTTTAAAGTGCAGCAATTCGCGTTTTTTGAGCTGCAACAGCAGTATTTCTTAGCTGGGTCCTCTTTTTTCCCCGTTGCAACAGCGAGTTCTACAGGTCAGTGAAGTTCTGAAACTTTACTTACATAGTGCGACTCATTTCCTTACTTCAGAACATATAAACAAGAAGTAAGTATGCATAATATAACGCTTAAACAAATTGTCTCTTCTCCAACGCAAGTTCACTTTACACTACTTTAAAAATGCATGACATTTTTAGGCTACATCTAGAGTACAGCAAAACAAGTAGTGCTTGCATTGCAAGTACAAAGAATTTTCAGAAAAGAATTGGGTAGGAGAAAATAATTTTTTGTTTTGTGCTTAGACCGCCCTGTGGCGCCATCGAATAATTTCCAGGTTAAGGCAGCGTGTATAGTTGTCAGCGAAAACAAGTAGCGACTAAAAACATAGTTTGGTGACCCCAGAACTCTTTCGATGACAACAGAACCTTTGCCACGTGTTCACTATGTCACTTAATACCACATTTACGTCCCATACCGGCTGTTATGTGCATATTTTAAGTGTGTAAGCATGGTAGGTTCTAACCTCTCGATATCAGTAACAGATAGTGAAGTAGAAATGTTTCAAAGTTCCCCGAGAACATCATCATAAGAACGCATGGCAAAAATTTCGACGATTTACCATGAAGATATATAAGTGGACATCGCCCGACTATTGAGGCAGTCAGTACCTAAAAATCACAGTTTCTTGGGTGTATCTTGATAACAAAGATTTCTGAAAAAGGTCAAGTGGTTTTCCTAGATAAATGTCTGAGGAATGTGCAGTTAAAATATGTGCCATTTGCTATGGTTACTTATTTCGATAACTGCCGTTCAAAGACTGCTAAAAACCAGTTTTTCCTTTTATCTGTGTAAGTCCGGTAACTTTGAGCATCTGGATACCAAAACGGATAATTATATTGAAAAAGATTTCGAACATCCCCGAGAAAGTAATCTTAAGAACGTATGGTGAAAATTTCGACGATTTGCCCCAAATAGAAATTATAGAAGTGGGCGTCCACACAGCTGGTACGTTAAGTACCCAGAAACCATAGATTTTCTAGGAAAACGCCACTGAACAAACGCCCATGAACAAATGAGTTTTTTTACAAGCCATCTAAAGCCCACTCTGGACCACACGTAACGCAAAAGAAGCAACCGATGTGCTCAGTTAACCTGAGCTTCATGAAGTCTATAATGTTTAGATTTTGACTCTTTACTGTAGGATGCCTACAGTATGCCTGTTCTTCTGACAGATAAATAACGGCTAGTCCAATGGCTATCCAAACCACTTGACCCTTTATCTCTGTGATCAAAGAGCCCGAGGTATAGCCCCGTAAAAAGTAACACTTTTATACGTGGAATTTAGGAACATATTGGTACCTTGCGCGGACCGACAATAGCGTCTGAGTAGCATAGAATGAGCTATTTTTCTTGTAACATCTACGCTTACAGTAATTTAGAAGTACAGGGGTTGGATAAAAATATGTTGGGCTGTTGTGCCTTACCCTAGAGACACCTGTGCAGCGTTCTCAACACATTAGGAGTGCCAGTCGTGGTAAGAACAGTGTTCGGTACACTTGTGGGTGCATTGTGGCGGGGCTATGTGACTTTGAACGTAGGGAAATCGTTTTTGGTCGTATGGCTGGTGCTTTCCTAACCAAGGGAGCTGAAGTATTTTTTGGCCTTTCAAGAGGCACCGTGTCGAATATTTATGTCGCACTCATGGAAAGCGGAAGAACATCATGCGCTAAGTAACAACGCGGACGGAAGTGTGTGGTGAGTGATCGTGACAGTCGGTCACTGAAGACGTTTGCGAAGAAAAATAAGAGGCACTTTCATAACTTTCAGATGTCTTGACCATACTTTTTATTGTTTCCAAAATCGCCGTACGCGTTTCTACATTCCGTCATTTTCGAAGTCATATGTTATGACATAAGGTGAGTGACAGAAAACTATCAAATAGATACAGTGTATCTCGTCACCATTCTTAACCAAGAAGCAAGTGCAAAACTTGGTTAAGAAAGGTGACGAGATTCACTATATCTATTTCACAGTCTTCTGTGTTTCACACTATCACCTTTGCCTCTGAAAATGGCTGAATGTCGAAAAGCGTAAAGCGACTTTAGAAATAATAAAAAGTGAGGTCAAGACATCTGAAAGTTACCAAAGTGCATTCACTGGCTGCTAATGATATTTTTGTTCCGGCGTAACCACAAGCGCCGGCACGAAGAAGACGACCGCATCCGCAGAGAAGGCTGTGAGACGACGCCAGCCAATAGCGCACTGACCAGGACGTCACAACGACAGGAGCGGCCTCTACAAGAAAAGAACTTTAGGGCCGCTCCTGCCTGCCTCGGCCGCGCAGTACAACACCGGTACAGTTGTAGACCGACACTACGATAGCAGTGATGATCCATATCCATTGCTTACATGGACATTGTCTATAGCGAAGAACATTACTTGTTTGCTTGTCACCCCTTCACCTGTGACACCATTGTAAATTCAAAGTATTGCAAATCTTCTTTATTGTAATAAAAACTATTAATGTGATTTGCTTGAATTGTTGTATAGCATTCCGGGAACGCAACATCCTTTAGGTATCCTATACGAGACGGGTGGACAGGACCCCACAGTTTTCATACACATTGTAGCTGTTAAGAGGACGACAGCTACAAAAGTCACTGTAGAACTCGCTAACTCTGACAGCACCAAAACAAAACGATGGGAGCTCCATAAGCAGGGAACTGCAGGGCGAGCTGAATTTCCATAACCGCTCGCCGCTGTTGAAAACGCCTGTAACAGACCGAAGCCACAAAACCTGGACGCTGGAGTAAAGGGGAGAATGTCATTCAGTCGGATGAGTCTTGTTTCATACTGTTTTCAAGTTCTGGCCGAGTTTACGTCCGCAGAGTGAAATGTAGCGGGGTTTCGGTGGTGACTGGGCCAGCGATATCGTGGTATTCCATGGGCCCCGTGGTTACTCTGGAACGTTGCATTCCTGCCAATGGTTACGTGACCATTTTCGCTTATCAGATCCATCCCATTGTACGAAGATTCTTCCGTTGTGGTGATACTATGTCCCAAGAAGACAGGGCAGCTGTCCAGACAGTCACATCGTCCAGTATTGGTTTTGTAAACACTGGAACGAATTGTCGCCATTCCACTGGCCACGGCAGTCACCGGATCTCAATATTCTTGAGCCTTTGTGATCTACTTTAGAGAGAAGGGTGCGTAATCGTTTTCCACGTCCATCATCCACACTTGAAAGTGCCACTATTTTGCAGGAAGAATGGTATCAGATTTCTCTTGGTAACCATAAAGGACCTGGAGCTGTTTTGAATGCCAACGGGTTCCCTCTTCCATATTAAGCATGGTAGTGTGTAGATTTTTCGGTGTTTCCACATTTTTTTTCCACCACATGTGAGAGGTTCCATGCCCTCTTTTGCATGTAGCCTCTCATTTTCATCAGTTTTATCAATGTTCTATGTCACTGCACGGTAGTAACAGACCGAATAAGATTATTGTAATGAGAGTATTTGTATTGAGAGCTCAAAAAATACTTTTCACTTTTTTCCTGCACATGTTGAGTTAGTTACATGGGTGGCCTGTGCGAGGCAAGCATCGGAGGACGCAGCACACGGCATTTCCGGTTGGGGGGTGCACTTCCCTGAATTCTGTGGGGTTCGTACAATAGGCTTGAGTTCCTGGCGGAACGACTGACGTCGATCGGGTTTCGTTTATTGTACGCAGGGCGAAACGACCTGCGAGACGTCTGAGTGTCGCCACAGTTTATGTGTTTACCGTTCCGACGCGTCCGGAACGAAGATTCCTGGCACCGACAGACTGCATCGTCCGCATTATTCTGAGAATACTTGTGGACTCTGCCCTGCTGGGTGCTACTGATTGGCGCTGGATGGCCAGTGGTCTAGGCAGGTTCTTTTTGTAACCGGTCAAACGGCAAGTTCAGTGCACTCAGCTAAATAGTAGAGGCATGATTGGTCAACTTAAACTGAGGGTAGTTGACGTTATAAACCCCTGGTCGAAGAGGGAACAGTCGCTATTGGTGCAAATGATATTCCAAGACAGTGTGGGGGAATTTTGGAATCAGCACCGAATGCGTTCGCGGTTTTCGAGGAGATTAAGGAGTTGACCAATGCTGGCTTCACTGCTTGCGTCGCATCACAGAGGTGGATTGGGGATCTGATCTTTCTCAGAGTCGGACGGTCTTCCGACTTGGTCACTCGTTTTCGGAAGAACTTAGAATTCTCGGACACCTTCGCGGCCAGGGGTTGACACAGAGTTGCTGCACGGCAGAAGTCGGTGCCTACATCATCAGGACGCTGCCTACCGACGACGTGCTGCGGATTTCAGTAGTGGTACAGTATTTTGCGGCTCTGGCATTGTAGGACCTTATCAATTTTATACTGAACCCCTCAGCAGCACGTGCGTTCGCTTTGCTACAAGTCCACCTTGCTTGTTTCTCCATGTGATCCCATTTGAGTTCTCACTATTAATTGCGATACTGATATATAGTCGGGAGATTAATATTTGATTCATTACGACCTCCAGTCATTATCGTCAGTCTATTGCACCACACAGAGTAGGAGCCCCTTGTTCTCGAGACAACTCTTATTCTCATAATATTTCAGTATACCCTATCCTTTATCTTACTGTGTGTGTCGATAATCATGTGCATTTATGTCCTGATGTATAATAAATCTCATTGTAATATTTAAGGGGGGTAGGACGTCAAACTGGCCGACTTGGAGCAGGAGAGGCATCACAGGACATTTTAATTTCCAGTGTCCATACTTTTTCTAATAAATTCATAAAACTTCGTCAGCGTTACCAGGAAGGATCCAGGATTCACACCCATTGCAGTGGAAGTTCGAAAACATAGCAAAATAAAATATTTTACGTGGGAAATTACATCATTTTTTTTCACTTACTAATGACTGCATTTGTTGCTATAGGTAGACTTTCCTTCATAAGTTAGAGAGATTCTTCGATGAATTTTGCACAACATACATACCATACTCACAGGTGTATGAAACTCTAGAATTTATTCAATTTATGGAAAACCGAATGGACTGTTATATTTTAAACTTCATGTTTAGAAAAAACACAAATTTTATAGTTAATTACCTCAATTTTTGCCACAGTTTTAAATAGATTTGGAAAATTCTAGAGTTTCATACACCTTTAAGTAGGGTTTGTATGGGGTGCAAAATTCATAGAAGAATGTGTCTTACTTATGAAGAAAAGTGTACATATAGCAACAAATGCTGCCATTAGTAAGTGAAAAAATGTTGAAATTTCACACGTAAAAGAAATTACTTCGTTATGTTTTAGAACTTCCGCTGCTATGAGTGTGAATTCTGAATCCTTCCTGGTCATGCTGACAAAGTTTCATGAATTTATTTGTAAAAGTATAGACACTGGAAATTGAAATGTCCTGTGGTGCCTCTCCTGCTCCAAGTTGGCCCGTTTGGCGTCCTACCCCCCTTAATTTGCATATCATTTCGTAGGTATAGGCAGAAACCCATTTCCTGTTGTTGATTATGATTCAGTTCTCTTTTCTTGAGTAGACTACAATTTTTATTAAATTATTCTGAGTGTGCACTCCTTATTTTACCAACTAGCAGGGTCCAACATCATTTCCTTCCGTTACCGTTGTGCTCATAATTAATTAGCTGATAGATAAGGAGGGGGTCGAGTGCATGTCTCATTCTCATGCAAAATTCGTCTGAATTGAAGAGGTACAAACTCTTCTCCACCCCGCACATGTTATTACCAAATGTACCAGTTTGGGTAAATTTTCGCCAACCACAGTGTGTTGTTAGTATACTTTACAGAATGGTCAGCAGCGGTCTCTTTTGTCCGTGAACGTGTAACCAGACCCATTCCACGTTTATGAAGACTCTACTTCGTTATGGAATTTACGAAATACGACTTGAGAGTGAGTGAATGAATGCAGGGCCGTGCCCACACGCCCACGTACATTCATGAACAGCCTCCACACAGCAGCGCAGCTCACAGAGAGATCGTGCCCCTGCGCACACTCAGTCCGTATTTCAGGCCGCTCGCTGCCTTTGTGGTCCCGGGCCGGCTGCCGCGGAACTCGAGGCGGAGCCTTGGAGCCGCCGCTGCCGCGAGTTTCAGCCGCCGCTCCATCTTTCATGGCGGGATGTATTATTCATGGCGCACCGTGAGGTATCGTCTCGCCCCAGCCGTCGCTCTTCGGCCGCTTTTTCCCGAGTTTCGAGGACGGTCGCATAACGAGCCAGAGTGCGTCCGTTCGAAATCAACGCAACGGCAGCGCACTCCAGAATAAAAGCAGCCCTCCACAGGAAGGTCCTTCAGGCAGCAACTGCTGACGTACACCATCTAATCAAAAGTGCATGGTCTCCTATTAGTGGACATTAAAATGTGATGTGTGCACCCTTTATTCTTATGACGGCTTGAACTCTGCTGGTTAGACTTCCAGTCTTATCTGATGTCTGTGGAGGAATTAGTACCTACTCTTCCCGAAGAGCAGAATGCAGGAAGCGCAGTGATTTTGGAGGTTTAGGTCTGGAGTGAAGCAGACATATCAAAGCTGCTCCACTGGTTCCAGGTCAGAATTCTGGGAAGGGTAGTCCGTTTCAGGAATGGTATTATGCACACATCCTGTTGCCTCATAAATGCTGCTTTGTGACAGTGAGCGTTGTCATGCTGATAGAAGCACTGTCGTCTTCGAACTATTCCTCTATTACACACAGTACACAATGCTATAAAAAGTGTCCATATCCTTCTGCATTTAGCGTTCCTTAAGTGCAACAAGGACACCACACCATAACTGCGAGAAACATTTCTACACCGCAACACCACCTCCTCTACATTTCACTGTTGCCATTACACATGATAGCATTCACGTTCTCCAGGCATTCACCAAATCCAAACTTTCCCACGTGACTGCCACAGAGAATGGCGCGATTCATCGATCCAAACCACTCGTTTCCTCTCGTTCCCTGTTGCTCGTTACACCATCTTAAGTATCGCTTACCAATGGCTACAGAAATGTGTGGCTTAGGAGGAGCTGCTAGATCACTGTACTCCATTTGTTATAATTCCCTATACACATTCATTATGCTGGCTTGTATGCTGGTAGAACTTTGGAACTCCTACGTCAATCCTTTCTCTGATATCATACCAATTTTTACGATCACCCTCTGCAGTTCTCGACGCTCTGTGTCCGTCAGTACGCGAGGACTGCCTGGTCTTGGTTCAACTGCATTTGTTCCTTCACGTTTCCACTTCACAATCACATCTTCAGTAATAGACTCGTGTGGTTTTAGATTGGGTGAAATGCCCCTAATGGCTATGTCACTCGGTTGACATCCAATGACGTTCATCGCATCCCGAAGCCACTGAGTTCTTTGACCCATTCCACTGTTATTGCCTCTCTAATGACAGTACTCCCTGCTTTCTTTGATATTGGCACCTCCGCCTCTCGTGGTGTCTGGTGATCAATTCCACAATCCATATGGGAGTTCAAATGGTTCAAATGGCTCTAAGCACTTTGGGACTTAACATCTGAGGTCATCAGTTCCCTAGAGTTAGAACTACTTAAACCCAACTAACCTAAGGACATCACACACATCCATGCCCGAGGCAGGATTCGAACCTGCCACCGTAGCAGCCGCGTTGTTGGGGACGGAACCGCCTAGAACCGCTCGGTCACACGGAATGGCCATATGGGAGTCCGGGTACCTTTAATGAGATAGTGTACCCATCTACCTAAAATAGTCTCTTGCTAACTATATCGTACAACTCTAGACCCTGTTTTATGTCACGACAGGCTGATAATTCTCAAGATTGAGTCGGCGCCCGAACTGGCAACACAACAATTGTAAAAGCCGCTACACACCACCTTAAGTGTTTCAAGCCCCTCGGACACGAGGTCATTATAGGAGTCCACATGTTCCTATAGAACAAGGGTAAGGAAGATAATTTTTCACATTGGAACCCTACCTTCATTTGCCCTAATCGATTTAGGGAAACTGTAAGTAGGCTGTTTAGGTTTTCATGTTGGTAACACCACGTAGCGCTCTGTATGAAAATCGCTGACTGTGCTGTGTGCAGCCTTGTGGCTGGTTGGACTCATTGTTGTAATATTCGCTTGTGTAGTGTTGGGCAGTTGGATGTGAACAGTGCGTAGCGTTGGGCAGTTGGAGGTGAGCCGGCAGCAGTGGTGGATGTGAGGAGAGAGATGGCGGAGTTTTGAGAGCGGATGATCTGGACGTTTGTCCATCAGAGAGAGTAAATTTGTAAGACTGGATGTCATGAGTTATATATATATATAATGACTTTGGAACACTATTAATGTAAATACATTGTTTGTTCTCTATCAAAGTCTTTCATTTGCTAACTATGCCTATCAGTAGCTAGTGCCTTCAGTAGTTAGAATCTTTTATTTAGCTGGCAGTATTGGCGCTCGTTGTATTGCAGTATTTCGAGTAACGAAGATTTTTGTGAGGTAAGTGATTCATGAAAGGTATAGGTTATTGTTAGTCATGGCCATTCTTTTGTAGGGATTTTAAAAGTCAGATTGCGTTGCTCTAAAAAATATTGTGTGTCAGTTTAGTGGTGATCAGAATAAGTAAAGAGAGAACTGCCTGAGTACGTTCAGTTTTACTCAGCTGTCTTTGTATCAAATAACATAGAAATTTACTAGCACAGTGTTTCTTTTCATTCAAAGGGGAAGTTTCAAAACCACTAAAACCTGAATACCGATGACCACACAGGAATTGGAATCATACTCCTCTAGGATACCAACCCAATGTCCAAACTGCTGTGTCACTTTGCTCGGTTGAGTGTCACGAAAATAATACAGTTCTTTTTATTGCTTTAAAAGTCATTACCTTATTCTGTGTACATGCTTATAGCGTACATTAAATTTCATTCGTAAATGGAGCGTGGTAAGATAGTCTGATTCTGTACCTTTTTGCAACCAGTTACTAATCTAGTCTTCTTTTGTGGTGCCAGCCGGAGTGGCCGAGCGGTTGTAGGCGCTTCAGTCTGGAACCGCGCGACCGCTACGGTCACAGGTTCGAATCCTGCCTCGGGCGTGGATGTGTGTGATGTCCTTAGGTTAGTTAGGTTTAAGTAGTTCTAAGTTCTAGGGGATTGATGACCTCAGATGTTAAGTCCCATAGTGCTCAGAGCCATTTGAACCATTTTTCTTTTGTGGTACGTATTGTGGACTCAAAAATATTTACCCATTATATCCTGAAAATGTTACTCTAACTTTGCAAATAGGTTTCTTTGTGAGCGCCTGTG
The DNA here is from genome assembly GCF_021461395.2 of Schistocerca americana. NCBI lineage: Eukaryota > Metazoa > Arthropoda > Insecta > Orthoptera > Acrididae > Schistocerca > Schistocerca americana. The sequence goes on along the minus strand of NC_060119.1, from coordinate 920,643,393 downwards.
TGTTTAGAAACCGAACATATTTCTTGCACCCTCACGCGTCCATTTTAACTGTCAATTTTTTTCTTTTTTTACTGCGTTTACCTCGATAGGTGTCATTTGAGGATCGGTTGTACAATAATCTTATATCTTTGCTCTCGAGGGGTTACACGTGAGCGAGTAGCGATTTTGTGATCTGTTGGTTGTTTCGTTGTAAGCTATATTGCATGCAGGTTTATGTTATCATCTTTGGTGTGCCCTTAGGCGCAGTAGCAGATAGTGGTTAACTGTGTACAAGTGAGGAAGCAGTTGTAATGTTACACTCCTGGAAATTGAAATAAGAACACCGTGAATTCATTGTCCCAGGAAGGGGAAACTTTATTGACGCATTCCGGGGGTCAGATACATCACACTGACAGAACCACAGGCACATAGACACAGACAACAGAGCATGCACAATGTCGGCACTAGTACAGTGTATATCCACCTTTCGCAGCAATGCAGGCTGCTATTCTCCCATGGAGACGATCGTAGAGACGCTGGATGTAGTCCTGTGGAACGGCTTGCCATGCCATTTCCACCTGGCGCCTCAGTTGGACCAGCGTTCGTGCTGGACGTGCAGACCGCGTGAGACGACGCTTCATCCAGTCCCAAACATGCTCAATGGGGGACAGATCCGGAGATCTTGCTGGCCAGGGTAGTTGACTTACACCTTCTAGAGCACGTTGGGTGGTACGGGATACATGCGGACGTCCATTGTCCTGTTGGAACAGCAAGTTCCCTTGCCGGTCTAGGAATGGTAGAACGATGGGTTCGATGACGGTTTGGATGTACCGTGCACTATTCAGTGTCCCCTCGACGATCACCAGTGGTGTGCGGCCAGTGTAGGAGATCGCTCCCCACACCATGATGCCGGGTGTTGACCCTGTGTGCCTCGGTCGTATGCAGTCCTGATTGTGGCGCTTACCTGCACGGCGCCAAACACGCATACGACCATCATTGGCACCAAGGCAGAAGCGACTCTCATCGCTGAAGACGACACGTCTCCATTCGTCCCTCCATTCACGCCTGTCGCGACACCACTGGAGGCGGGCTGCACGATGTTGGGGCGTGAGTGGAAGACGGCCTAACGGTGTGCGGGACCGTAGCCCAGCTTCATGGAGACGGTTGCGAATGGTCCTCGCCGATACCCCAGGAGCAACAGTGTCCCTAATTTGCTGGGAACTGGCAGTGCGGTCCCCTACGGCACTGCGTAGGATCCTACGGTCTTGGCGTGCATCCGTGCGTCGCTGCGGTCCGGTCCCAGGTCGACGGGCACGTGCACCTTCCGCCGACCACTGGCGACAACATCGATGTACTGTGGAGACCTCACGCCCCACGTGTTGAGCAATTCGGCGGTACGTCCACCCGGCCTCCCGCATGCCCACTATACGCCCTCGCTCAAAGTCCGTCAACTGCACATACGGTTCACGTCCACGCTGTCGCGGCATGCTACCAGTGTTAAAGACTGTGATGGAGCTCCGTATGCCACGGCAAACTGGCTGACAATGACGGCGGCGGTGCACAAATGCTGCGCAGCTAGCGCCATTCGACAGCCAACACCGCGGTTCCTGGTGTGTCCGCTGTGCCGTGCGTGTGATCATTGCTTGTACAGCCCTCTCGCAGTGTCCGGAGCAAGTATGGTGGGTCTGACACACCGGTGTCAATATGTTCTTTTTTCCATTTCCAGGAGTGTATGTTTCAAATGTAAAGTCTCAATTTAATGATGTGCTTAATTAAAATGATTATACAATGGTAACTGAGCTGAGAAGGAGGAAGCGTAATGGAATTTTTTATTAGCGTAAAGAGGAATTATAAGGTAATTTTCTTGAAGTCACTCTTTTATTACTGCAGCGCCATTTCTCACCTACCTTTCGCTTACAATTTTTAACTAATAATGGTTATTTTCAAAAGCAGAAAACGAACCAAGTGTGTTCCGAAAATACTTCTATTTACAATTAACAGAGAACTCATTGCATCTCACGAGTGTCTCTGTGTAGATTTAGTAATTTCAGTTTTAGTATAGCGAGCTGTACTGCAACGAGTTATCCATATTTGCGCAGAACAGAGGTAAGGACTAAATTTGCCTTCTCATTACGACAGTTCAATTTTGCATTACGATTCATTATTACTTCTGCACAGCTCTTATTATTCAAAACAGGTTACGTAAGTAATATTTTTATTATTTAAAAAGAGCTTTCAACATACGTTCCAATTGCTTCACTGGCAGAGTGAAAAAATCCTAGACTACAGATTTAGTGGTACGGTATTCGATCCCGAGATGGTGTTACGTCTTTTTTCTTCATATATCCCTTCTCTTAATTCTGGCAGTGGTCGTTTGGTGTGAAAACCGCCAACTCGCACCGTTGTTCGGAGTCTACATTTGATTATAAGACCTCCGATGTATCAGTTTAAGTGTCGGAGGACAGCAGTGGTATACCAAACACAAATCTGGATTCGCAGGACAGAGCGGATGAGGTTATGGTTGTGGAAAGAGGCCAAGATCAGTTACTGTTAGTTGCACCAAACACACAAACTTTATTTCCCTAAAAACACTTAATCACACATGCCCTTAAAAGGACTCAAAAAAAAAATACGGCTGAAAGCCCGAACACAAGTTATTAAAATTGCTTTAAGGAAAACATGCGGCTGAAAGCCGTACTTAAAAAACAAGTGAATTTTCTAATTTTAATTTAAGACGGCTGGAGACCTTATCTTAAAATCATTTGACATAAAGGCTCAGCTGAAGGCCACATACTGAACATAGAACAACTCAAGTCTTAAGGCCTGTAAAACAAGGATTTGCAATGGAGTAAAATTCCCCTTTTCTTTCAAAATGAGTTTTAAAGAAATCAATCTTGAAACCTTAATCTAAGTCGGTTGAAAGTCTTATTTTAAAATTAAAACAAACTAAATTAATAGGCGGCGGAAGGCCTCGCACAGTACTTGAGACAAAAATTACAATCTAAAAGCAACAGAACAGTGGTGCTCAGAAGTGTTCCAAGGGTCGGCCTGAGGAGGTAACTCTAACGTAAGGTTAGGTGAGACAGGCAGCCAAAAGTAAGACTAGATAATCGGATGGCAACCAGGGACGGCTGAAGGACCGACCAACAACCTAATCAATTCCCTTCCGCCCAACCAACGGCACGACAACGGAAAATGTCAGCGAGGACGAGGATACCAGCAGCAGTACGTCTTGAAAATTAGCAAGCAAAAACTGTCAAGGCACAATACGCACACAAAAATATGAACAACACGAAAGGCTGTCGAACTACAGGCCGTGCCGGACTCTGTCCCAATCAACCGACTGACAACTCCAGTAGGCAGACAGCATTAACGTAACTGCTCAGTCGAAATCACACAAGCTAGACACAGTTCCACGAAAACACTTCCACAAAAACTCGAACAATCCTAAAAGCAATCACTGTGAAATAATAAGGACGAATCACAAGTCGACTCACACAGAGGACCCATAAGCGGTTGGGGACCAAATACACGTCGTCCGATGACACGACAAACCGAACGACCAACCACGGTCGTCCCCACTCAAGTCATGTGTGTCGTCAACGGTCGGGCGAGTCTTAGCTGTACGGAGCTCACTGCAGCTCCATCTCGACTCCTTGATGTCCGTTCGGAACTCGGAGATCGACGACCCGGGCACACTGACTCGGACCCAACCATGCACAGGGAACACTTGCCCATTGGCCACCGACATCTCTACACAAGGAAGGAACCGACCCACGTCCGGCACGATGACCAACTGACGAGGCCCAGAAACGGTCAAAAGACCAAATACACGTCGCCTGATGAGACGACCGACCAAATGACAAAACAACGGTCGTTCCCGCTCCAGTCTCCTTCCGTCAGACAGTACATGTGTGTCGCCAGACGTCTGCGAGTACTGGCCATCTGGACCTCACTGGCGCTCCGTCCCAACTGAACTCCCGACATACGACGAGCCGGAAATACTAGCGGTCGCTTCAAAGACAATACAACAGCGCCCTTATCGATAGGCGCTGCTGCTGCCACTCACGGGCGCGCAAACCAGCAACTTAGTGACGCCAGTAAATCGAATAAGAAACGAGGCGACAGTACCAGAAAGACATGATGACAAGCAATAAACGGCAAGAACACGAGCTGCGGACGAGTCACAGATCTAGCAACATCATGCCTTATAAAGTACTGTGTAGTTCAAACCTGTTTTTCTGTTGAGAAAAGTGTTACTATATCTGTGTGATGTGATGGAGATTACACAACTTTCTCTCCGCAGTAGACCACAGAGATTCAACGTTGTTCTTGTTGTTGTTGTTGTTGTTGTTGTGGTCTTCAGTCCTGGGACTCGTTAGATACAGCTCTCCATGCGACTCTATCCTCTGCAAGCTTCTTCATCTCCCAGTACCTGCTGCAACCTACATCCTTCTGAATCTGCTTAGTGTATTCATCTCTTGGTCTCCCTCTACTATTTTTACCCTCCTCACTGCCCTCCAATACTAAATTGGTGATCCCTTGATGCCTCAGAACATGTCCTTACAACGGATCCCTTCTTCTAGTCAAGTTGTGCCACAAACTCCTCTTCTCCCCAATTCTATTCAATATCTCCTCATTAGTTATTGATCTACCCATCTAATCTTCAGCATTCTTCTGTAGCACCACATTTCGAAAGCTTCTATTCTCTTCCTTTCCAAACTATTTATTGCCCATGTTTCACTTCCACACACACTCCATACAAATACTTCCAGGAACGACTTCCTGACACATCTATATTCTATGTTAACAAATGTCTCGTTTTCAGAAACGCTTTCCTTGCCATTACCTGTCTACGTTTTATATCCTCTGTACTTCGACCATCATCAGTTATTTGGCTCCCCAAATAGCAAAACTCCTTTACTGCTTTAAGTGTTTCACTTCCTAATCTAATTCCCTCCGCATCACCCGACTTAATTCGACTACATTCCATTATCCTCGTTTTGCTTTTGTTGATGTTCATCTTATTTTCTCCTTTCAAGACACTGTACATTCCGTTCAACTGCGCCGACCGAGGCGGCCGAACGGTTCTAAGGGCTATGGTCTGGAACCGCGCGACCGCTACGGTCGCAGGTTCGAATCCTGCCTCGGGCATGGATGTGTGTGATGTCGTTAGATTAGTTAGGTTTAGGTAGTTCTAATTTCTAGGGGACTGATGACCTCAGACGTTAAGTCCCATAGTGCTCAGAGCCATTGGAGCCATTTTTGAACCGTTCAACTGCTCTTCCAAGTCCTTTGCTGTCTCTGACAGAATTACAATGTCATCGGCGAAGCTCAAAGTTTTTATTTCTTCTCCATGGATTTTAATTCCTACTCCGAATTTTTCTTTTGCCATCTGGTTTCTGTACAAATTGTAAATAGCCTTTCGCTCCCTGTATTTTACCCCCGTCACCTGCAATAATATCAATAATATTGCAAGCTTCTGACTGGTTTGATGCGGCCCACTACTAACTCCTCTCCTGTGCCAAGCTCTTCATCTCAGAGTACCACTCGCAACCTACGTCCTCACTTATTTGCCGGATGAATCCTGTCTCCGTTTCCCTCTACAGTTTTTACCCTCTACAGTCCCTCTTGTACCATGGAAGTTATTCCGTGATGTCTTAACGGAAGCCCTATCATCCTGTTCCTCCTTCTTGTCAGTGTTTTCCATATATTCCTTTCTTCGCCGATTCTCTAGAGAACCTTCCCAGTCTTTGTCTTATTAGTCCACATAATTTTCAACATTCTTCTGTAGCACCACATCAAAAATGCTTTTATTCTCTTCTTTTCTGGATTTCCCACAGTTACACTACCATACGATGCTGTGCTTCAGGCATACGTTTTCCGAAATTTCTTCCTCAAATTAAGCCCTATGTTTGATACTACTAGACTTTTTTCGGTCAGGAATGACCTTTTTGCCGGTGCTAGTCTCCTTTTGATATCCTCCTTGCTCCGCCCGTCGTGGTTGATTTCGGTGCCTACGTAGCAGAATTCCGTAACATCCGCTTCGTGATCACCAATCCTCGGCCGGCCGGAGTGGCCGTGCGGTTCTAGGCTCTACAGTCTGGAGTCGAGCGACCGCTCCGGTCGCAGGTTCGAATCCTGCCTCGGGCATGGATGTGTGTGTGATGTCCTTAGGTTAGTTAGGTTTAATTAGTTCTACGTTCTAGGCGACTAATGACCTCAGAAGTTAAGTCACACAGTGCTCAGAGCCATTTGAACCATTTTGAACCAATCCTGGTGTTAAGTTTGTCTGTATTCTGTGCTCACTAGACTGTTCCTTCCATTCAGTGGATTCCGTAATTCGTCTTCATTTTCACTGAGGGTAGCAGTGTCATCAGCGAATACTATTACTGATATCCTTGCTTCTTCGATATAGAGACTGAACAGTAGGGCTGAAAAATTACATCCCTGTCTTACACCCTTTATAATCCGAGCACTTCGTTCTTGGTCTTCCACTGTTATTGTTCCCTCTTGGCAAGTGTACACATTATGTATTACCCGTCTTTGTTCGTAGCGTATCCCTGTTTTTCTCAGAAATTCGAACGTCTTGCATCATTTGATACCGTCGAATGCATTTTCCAGGTGCACAAATCCTGTGAACGAAAAAATGGTTCAAATGGCTCTGGGCACTATGGGACTCAACTTCTGAGGTCATCAGTCCCCTAGAACTTAGAACTACTTAAAACTAACTAACCTAAGGACATCACACACATCTATGCCCGAGGTAGGATTCGAACCTGCGACCGTAGCGGCCTCGCGGTTCCAGACTGTAGCGCCTATAACCGCACGGCCACTACTGCCGGCTCCTGTGAACGTGTCTTGCTTTTTCCTTAGTCTTGCTTCCATTATCAAGTGTAAGGGAAGGCCGGAGTGGCCGTGCGGTTCTAGGCGCTACAGTCTGGAGCCGAGCGACCGCTACGGTCACAGGTTCCAATCCTGCCTCGGGCATGGATGTGTGTGATGTCCTTAGGTTAGTTAGGTTTAATTAGTTCTAAGTTCTAGGCGACTGATGACCTCTGAAGTTAAGTTGCATAGTGCTCAGAGCCATTTGAACCATTTGAGCCAAGTGTAAGGTCAGAATTGCATGTCTGGTGCCTTTCTCTTTCCTAAATCCAAACTGATCGTCATCTAACACTTTCTCAATTTTCGTTTTCGTTCTTATGCATATTATTCTTGTCAGTAACTTGAATGCATGAGTTGTTATGCTGATTGTGCGATTATTCTCGCACTATTCAGCTCTTGCAATCTTGGGAAATGTGTGGATGATGCTTCTCTGAAAGGTAGATGGGAAATCACCAGCCTCATAAATTCTACACATCAACTCGAACAGTCTTCTGTTGCCACCTTTCCCAATGATTTTAGAAATTCTTTGGACTGTTGTCCATCGCTACTGCCTTATTCGATAGTAAGTTTCCCAAAGCTCTTCTGAATTTTGATTTTAATACTGGATCTTGTATTTCTTCCCTGTAGACTCCTGTTTTCTCTTCCATCGCGTCATCAGACAAGTCTTCGTCCTCATGGAGGCCTACATGTACTCTTTTCTTACTTTCTCCTTCTTATTTTTCTCTTTCCTCTGGCATTTAACAGTGGAATTTCCATTGCATTCTTAATAATACAACCCTTCCTTTTAATTTCCGCGAAGACATTTTTAGCATGTCTTATTCGATTTCTTCACATATTACATGTAGTAGTGTATTACTAACATCAGATGCTATACCATATGACTACATGTGTCGGTATACTAGATCTCATACTACCGCATATGCAGTGTGCAGAAATGTTCAACCAGACAATGTCAAAATGGTTCAAATGGCTTTGAGCACTATGGGACTTAACATCTGAGGTCATCAGTGCCCTAGAACTTAGAACTACTTAAACCTAACTAACCTAAGGACATCACACACATCCATGCCCGAGGCTGGATTCGAACCTGCGACAGTAGCAGCAGCTCGGCTCCGAACTGAAGCGCCTAGACACTGTTAGTTTTCCTAAAAACATCCATGTCTTTACACTGACTCCCACTACTGCAGTGGTGTGTTGCTTGACATATCTAGGAAAGTGTAGCTCATCTATAAAGGATAGTGTGTAGAGGCCTATTGTGCGACCCATTCTTGGGTACTGCTCGAAACCCGCAGCAGGGACCCGCAACAGCTCGAAGACATCGCAGTAATTCAGACAAGCGCTGCTAGATTGGATACCAGCAGGTCGGGTCAGCTAGAGAGTACTGTGGAAACGCTCTGTGAACCTAAATGAGAATCTCTGGAGGGATACGATGTTCTTTCCATGAAACAGTATTGAGACAGAGAACCGACATTTGCGACAGACTGCAGAACAATCGTACTACCACCAGCATCAGGCGTTTGTAGCACAAAGACGAGGTAAGAGATATCGAACTCGGACGGAAGCATACAGATAGTCGCTTTTCCCTCGCTCCATTTGCGAGTGGAAAAGGAAAGATGGGATTCCAATTCGGTTTTACAGAGAGTACGCTACTGCATTGGCTCCTTACTCAGCTTGCATTTATCGCGAATCTCTTGCCCAACGTAAAGTCCCGAGCGATTGGGAAAAAGCGCAGGTGACGCCTATCTATAAGAAGGGTAGAAAGAAGGATCCTCAAAACTACAGACCAATATCCTTAACATCGGTTTGTTGCAGGATTCTCGAACATATTCTCAGTTTGAATATAATGAATTTCCTTGAGACAGAGAAGTTTCTGTCGATGCATCAGCACGGCTTTAGAAAGCATCGCTCCTGCGAAACGCAACTCGCCCTTTTTTCACATGATATCTTGCGAACCATGGGTGAAGGGTATCACATGGATGCCATATTCCTTGACTTTCGGAAAGCGTTTGACTCGGTGCCCCACTGCAGACTCCTAACTAAGGTACGAGCATATGGGATTGATTACCAAGTATGTGAGTGGCTCGAAGACTTCTTTAGTAATAGAAACCAGTACGTTGACCTCGATGGTGAGTGTTCATCGGAGGTGACGGTATCATCTGGAGTGCCCCAGGGAAGTGTGGTAGTTCCGCTGTTGTTTTCTGTCTACATAAATGATCTTTTGGATAGGGTGGATAGCAATGTGCGGCTGTTTGCTGATGATGCTGTGGTGTACGGGAAGGTGTCGTCGTTGAGTGACTGTAGGAGGATACAAGATGACTTGGACAGGATTTGTGATTGGTGTAAAGAATGGCAACTAACTCTAAATATAGATAAATGTAAATTAATGCAGATGAATAGGAAAAAGAATCCTGTAATGTTTGAATACTCCATTAGTAGCGTAGCGCTTGACACAGTCACGTCGATTAAATATTTGGATGTAACACTGCAGAGCGATATGAAGTGGGACAAGCATGTAATGGCAGTTGTCGGGAGGGCGGATAGTCGTCTTCGGTTCATTGGTAGAATTTTGGGAAGATGTGGTTCATCTGTAAAGGAGACCGCTTATAAAACACTAATACGACCTATTCTTGAGTACTGCTCGAGCGTTTGGGATCCCTATCAGGTCGAATTGAGGGAGGACATAGAAGCAAGTCAGAGGTGGGCTGCTAGATTCGTCACTGGTAGGTTTGATCATCACGCGAGTGTTTCTGAAATGCTTCAGGAACTAGGGTGGGAGCCTCTGGAAGAAAGGAGGCGTTCTTTTCGTGAATCGCTACTGAGGAAGTTTAGAGAACCAGCATTTGAGGCTGTCTGCAGTACCATTTTACTGTCGCCAACTTATATTTCGCGGAAAGACCACAAAGATAAGATAAGGGAGATTAGGGCTCGTACAGAGGCATATGGGCAGTCATTTTTCTCTCGTTCTGTTTGGGAGAGGACCAGGGAGAGAAGATGCTAGTTGTGGTACGAGGTACCCTCCACCACGCACCGTATGGTGGATTGCGGAGTACGTATGTAGATGTAGATGAAAGAGAATGACTAACAGTGGTACAGGGTAGAAAGCTGGGAAAAACGGAACATTCCATTGGGTACATTACGTAGCACGTGGCAGTGACAGATCCAGTGGCGCGTGACCTGACTTCGACAGCTTGTGCAGCCGTTGGAAATGAAAGTAGCGGTCTTCAACTTAGGCGGAAGAGAGGCGGTGCATTTTTCTGCCACTGAAGGCTATGCGGGCGTGAAGCCGGAGAGGCAGGAAGGCCCTCGCCATACATCAGCCCGCCGTGGCGCGCCGCTGGCCTTTACGGCGCGGGAAATTTACGCGCGCTGGGAAGACAATCCCGATGTGCCGTTTATCACGCCTCTTTAGCGGACAGCAGCTCTGCCGCCACCGCCGCCGCCCACGGACTTATTTTTATTCTCGCAGCACCAGAGAAATGCCCTGTTTTTGTTTATTTCCTTAGGAGGGCGGGCGGCAAAGCTTAAATAGCCACCTCCCCAGACCCACCGCGCTATCATTCTCATTCTCTCTCTCTCTCTCTCTCTCTCTCTCTCCCTCTCTCCCTCTCTCTCTCCTCCCCTCTCTCTCTCTCCCCCCCCCCCCCCCTCTCTCTCTCTCTCTCTCTCTCTCTCTCTCTCTCTCTCTCTCTCTCTCTCTGTGTGTGTGTGTGTGTGTGTGTGTGTGTGTGTGTGTGTGTGTGTGTACGAGCAGAGAAACACATAGAGAGGTCGAGAACCGAAAAAGAAACTGACAGGGCGTTTGAACCAGTAAACGGCTCGGATACACAGGACAAAGGATGAGACAGCTAACACAAGTCACCCAACAGACGTGAGGCGTTCAACAAGTAATGCAACATAATTTTTCTCGACCAATTTCGGTAGCAAAACTGCGGAAATTGTAGTGGGACATCGTGAAATATTCCCGCTTCAGCCCCTATATCTACATGAAATACCGATAGGTGATAGCGCTATACGAATCCTTCAGAATGGCGTCTTTAATAGAAGTGCGTTCCATAGAGCTGTCAGTGAGTTTCTTTTGCTGGACAATCACAGCACCGCATATATTCGTAGGCGCTTCCAGAACGCCCAGAGACCTGGCAGTGAACAAAAGCACGGTAAGTTACTGGGCGAAGCGTCTGTCATCATCGCAACGACATTACGCACACCTGTCCAATCTACCGTGTACCGGCCGGCCCCACTGAGCTTCGACACCTGAAACGTTGGAACGTGCGGACACTCTCACCTCGTTGCTCAATTGGACATCTCTGCTGGTATTGCTGACATATTCGTACACCTGTTGCAGTACTCTGAGGTGTGTGCACTCTGGGTTCCTCGCCGCATAACGGAATACCATAAAGAGCAACGAAGGACTATCTTTCCGGAATTTCTTGGGCGTTATGAGACCCATCGTGGCATTGTTTTGTCGAACATCGTCACAGGCGCCACATCACCTCTCTTCCGAAGAAAAAGTTCAAAGGCGCACCCTCAGCCGGTAAAGTAATGGCAGCCGTCTTCTGGGATTCTGAAGTGGTTATGTCGTCTCTCATGGTGCAACGGTCAACTCGGAAGTGTATTGTGCTCCCCTCTGGAAAATGAAGAAACAGCCTTAGCATGTTCGACACCACAAAAATGCAAACGAACTTATTCTTCTCGAGGACAAAGCAAGGCCTCACCTAAGCCTGCGTACCAGAGAGGAATTCACAGAACTTCATTGGACGGTTGATCTTCATCAATCCTATAGCCCCGACCTCTCACCTTCCGATTTCCATCTGTTCGGCTGAATGAAGGACGCACTCCGCGGGAATTAGTACGTGGATGGTGGGAAGGTTATTGATGCAACGAGAGGTTGCCTCCGACGTCGACCGGTATAGTGGCGGTACGCCCCTAGTTAGGTGGCACAAGGCCGTTGTATTGAATGGAGATTATATCGAAAAATAGGTTTTTGTAATCAAAAGAGTGAGGAATAATATGGTTTATTGGAATACTCAGTAAAACAACCTACCTTCAGAAAAAAGTGTTACGTTACTTATTGAACTCCCACGAATATCCAGAAAAAGACAATATATCGACGTGTAGTAGCTAAGTTATACTGGACACCGTGTTGTGCCTTCTAAAGTACGCAAATAGCTTTTAATGTTTATAGATACCGAATTACAACACCGGCTTTACGTTTTCCAAATGAAACTATATACTTTTTCTACGGCAACGCAAAGGAATTGGGCAGAACTTGGTCAAATGGTACCAGATAACAAGCCTACAAACCACTGTCCCATAGGTGAAAAAATACGCTACATTGTCCTCTATAACTTAGTGGTAACTACACATCGATATGCTTACTCACTCTGGATGCACAGAGGGTACTATCAGTAACGACGTCTACGCATACAGTTGAAAGTACACGATACCAGAAGCAAAAACATTTCAGTAAAGACGGTTTCTAAAATATGTACCATAAGGGCCATGAGCACTTCCTCAGTGGAAGAGGTGTGTTTCATAGTAGCGAAAATAAAATAGTGCTCATAGCTCTTTAAAGTTTTCATTTTGAAGCCCATGTTTACTCAGTCTTTCTTCCTTCTAGTTTCGTGTACTTTCAACTGTATGCGCTTACGCAATTAATTATAGTACACCCTATATTTGGGATCGCCTGTCTCAAGTGGTTTACTCTATGCAGGATAATTTAAATGCCCCTTCCGATATCGGTTTATGCAAACCCTCATAACAGAAAAATTTTGACCTGCAGTTCACTCTAGAAATGTCAAGCACATTGTCGAAATGGTTCAAATGGCTCTGAGCACTATGGGACTTAACATCTATGGTCATCAGTCCCCTAGAACTTAGAACTACTTAAACCTACCTAACCTAAGGACATCACACAACACCCAGTCATCACGAGGCAGAGAAAATCCCTGACCCCGCCGGGAATCGAACCCGGGAACCCGGGCGCGGGAAGCGAGAACGCTACCGCACAAGCACATTGTCAAAATGTCGCGGAATAACTTGGTAAAGTATACGAAGACACCTTAGACTTATTATACAAATTTTCTTCATAGAACTACTTTAGCACATTAACGCGATGAGTCATAAATTTATCTTTTAATTGGGTTATATGCAGGAAAGTTGTGGCTTCCACATTTCCAATTTTGATATCTTTTGTTAATTTCGTTTATGATGGTGGAACACACTTTATAAGGCAAAGTTTCTGAACCATTTATGAAAGATTAAGCACTACAAGCGGAATAAAGCTACAGAGACATCCAAAACCCTTATGACTGCACTGCTAATCACACAAACAATGACTAGAGACACTTAGATAAGTATGGTAGAACTTAGGTACATCTTGATCCAAAAATACCGTGCTACTCATGGCCAACCCTCACTCGTATTTTTACGGTACGATTCCATTAGGTAAACGTCGCCCAAAGCTCTGAGACCGAACTTACATCGATTACGTGGCCATCGCCTGACTGGATAACGAAACGTAGTGTAGGTTGTATAAAACGACATCGATAAGGCAGCTGAATCACCGAGTACACACGGTGTCCCTTCTATCTTCACCTCCCCAAACAAATATTTGTCCAGAAGCAAAATTAAAAAATTAGACAAATGTTATTTAGCTACTAGAGTGACGACATCCAACATGGCTGCCTTGCTTATAACATTGTTCTTTACAAGATATAAACAGCAGCACGCCTTTTCGAAAGAGTCTCTCATGCTGCAGTCAACTTGCTCTTCTCAAGACTTCTTCAGAAATATATCACAGTGTAACAATCAAGTAAACATGACGTAATTAAAAAACAGACACGAAAGTGACTGTGATTCTCCTGTACTTGCACACAGAGCAGGTATTTGTGTTAATGTAACTCATCTACTCGCTGGAGATGGCAGTAAACAAATGGAAATACATAAGAATACATAAAGGTCAGTCAGTCAGCCGTCTAAAGTGCAAGATTTGAGTGAGTACAATGTACACCAAAGAAGAGAACGTACAAATGGTAACCATCTACCGAGAATCTATGTTAGAAGAACAGCTACTGCAGGAATGTTTTCTTATTTATAATACATGTACGTGTACGGAAGTACAGAAGTAATTTTAAACGATATATTATGGACAATAGAAACAGTCCTTGTTTAATAGCTGCCTCTCTTCATTGACATAAATTTTGCTCACACAAACATTCAAACCGAGATGGTTGAAGGAATGGCTAAGCATGCATGGGTACAAAAGTACAGAAGTAATTTTGAACGATCTATTATGAACAGTAGAAGCAGTCCTTGTTTAACAGCTGCATCTATTCATTGACATAAATTTTGCTCATACATACCTTCAAACCAAGACACTTGAATGAATGACTGCTAAGCATTGTCGTTGCATTTTCATTATTTTACTGTCAAAACAACCAAATCATTGCGTGATTGGTATTTCTTTCTACCTGCACTACTACAGGTAGCCGTCTCTCTGACATTGTGGTAACTTTAGTTCTGTACTGAACAGAGAAAAACACAGAATCAATAACATAATAAAACGCAATATTCTGCATTGATAGGAAGGGAGGAGGAGCCGTCTCCGTCAAAACTCATGAGGTATATCGAACAAAATTTAAATTAAAGCCGAGCGGTTCTAGGCGCTACAGTCTGGAGCCGCGCGACCGCTACGGTCGCAGGTTCGAATCCTGCCTCGGGCATGGATGTGTGTGATGTCCTTAGGTTAGTTACGTTAAGTAGTTCTAAGTTCTGGGGGACTGATGACCTCAGAAGTCCCATAGTGCTCAGAGCCATTTTAACCATTTTTTAAATTAAATAGTAACACACCGAACCTTCCCATGCTCGCCAAGTGGCGAATAGCGCAAAGGCGGGCGGCCGCACAAGGCCACAAACGTGCAAACTGATGAGGCAGTAATCAGACGACGGATCCAGAACCCTTCAGTAATGGCAAGATTTTGGAAGGGGAAGTAGACGTTGGTGAAATTGAAAATGAGTGTGCCAGGAAGATCCCTTTCATCATGCAATGTTGAAAGATAGTTCTCGCGGTATCGTGCGTTGTGAAAAGTCCCCTTCGAAAAATTTATGAATGATAGTGATGATAAATCAGCCACAGACTGCACACAGCACAGCCAGTGATTTTCATACAGAGCGCTACGAGGCGTTACCAATATAAAAACCTAAACGGCCTACTTACAGTTGTTTCGAGACAACCGACATCGGGTTTGTGATGGAAGACTTGGAGAATGTTCTCGTGGTTCACTGCAAAAGTGCCTTGTTTCAGTCCACGATTGCGTCAGCGTGATTGGTGACATATGTTTTTTTACCGTAAGTATTCGCAGTTTCGCAACACCGAAACAAAATATTTTTGCATTCCTATGCATATTTTTTATATTTTTCCTATATAAAAATAAAATACTTTAATGTTTTTTCCACTTACACATCCGTTCCTTATAATAATGAACAGCGTCTCCGGTGTATCCGTAATTCCCCTATCAATTCAGAGTTACTTGAAAGTTCAGTCGCAATTAAAACCAGTAACGAAATTTCCGAGAGAAGAAACTTCGTGATAATGTAATTCTGCAAGCTTTCGTGGCCGTTGTTATTAGAAATATGACGCGGCCTAATAACCCAGAAGATTTTATCTTCATGAAAATGATTGGTAACATGGGGACTGAAATTTGGAAAGAGATTTCAGCAGTCGCCTTTGAGAGGGAAGTTAATAATTTGTTCTGAATGGCTGCAGTCGTTAAAAACTGAACAATTTTTAAACAAGCGTCTTCTTCCACGTGGAATGTGTAGAAATACAGAGGAAACAGTGTTTACAACGGTTGAGTTCGAGTCTGCATCATTTTAGGAAAAATCTGTGGGGCAAATGACGTTATCACTTATTGAGGAAAAGCAGGCAGGCCCCGGCCCCTGGCCTCCCACGCAGTTGGCTACGGCTCTGCCTGTTGAAGTAGAAAGGCTGCTGGTGTGTGGCGCCACCCCCGCCATGAGAGGTCTGGTCGTCGCTGTATCCAGCCGATTGCGTTTGCAAACAGTTTCTGACGTTGCTGAGCAACAGTCACACGATAATTTTTAAATGAACACACCGCCATTTCTATTGTTGTTTATTTAATTGCGACCCAGGTTTCGGCCTTTTACGCCAATTTCAAGTGATCGAGTTTATGTCACTAACATACATTACAAGACATCAAGGTCAATATCGGCTATAAATTAAGAAAAATATTCGCTCCCCATGAAATGTCAGATGTAAAATTATCATCTTGTATAAAGATCAGTAAATAATAGTAGGAGCACGTCATATTCAATAAAAACAGGTTTACTTTGGTATACATTCACAAAAACTCGAAAGGTGGGAAAGGACTGTTATGAAAGTGAAGGACGGAGGAACTGTTGGTTCGTAGGTTGTGGAAGTAAACAAAGGCGTCCTGAGGACGACGTTAGGTCGGGAAAAGAGGGGTAGTTTATGACAGGAAACAGAAATGAAAGTAAGAGACTGAGATGCGTGACAAGGCATAGAATGAAGTGAACAGGAGTAGCGAAAAATATAGGGAGAAGGGAGAGACCTGATGTGTAGGAGAAAGGAAACAGATACCGCACGATCTTGGTGGATTTCATCGAAAGGGATAGTTGACCGATGTTGCTGCGGACAGTTAATTTTGCTTACTAAAGGAGACATAGATCACATGGATAATAAATAACCTAACATGTGGATCCAGAATTCGGTTCTAAGCGTCACAGTTTGTTTGTGTCCCATTGTCCTCTCCCGCACCCTCCTCTGCTCACAAATATAACTAGCTGTCACTTCGTCCTTCACCCACTTTTAAAGGAACACAATGCATAAAATTTAATAATAAGAAAAATGAATTAAACAATATTTTTTAGTGCAACTGTATCCATCAGTACATAGTGCATGTATTTCTGACGAATTACTTTACTTCGATATAATATTGGAGAGTAACATTTAATCAAATTTTTCATTGTTTTAAGCAGTAACAGAAGACGTACACATTGGATTCCCAACTATTATCCGACCAGCATAATGAACATGGGAAAATTGAACTATCAGAGTTTTTTTTTATTTACTCCATCACACTGCCTCCTGTTTCGAGTGCTGACCTGGAAACAGCAAGGCTCATACCATGCGCTGCGTCAGGGGTGGCCAAGAATTCGGCTCACGAGGCGTGCCCCGGCAAGAGAATGCCGTAGCGCTCAGCCTGACTGACACATTTCCCCCCACCACCTCGCCTTGCTGTCTGAGCGCGAGGAGAGGCAAGAAGTGGGAAATTACGATCGCGCCGCATATAAACGGGAGTGCAGTTACACTGCATACGACTTGGTTTTATATTTCACATTTCTCAATAACCGAGATCAAAACCAAAACCAATTTTTCAGCATTATTTAATTATTTTTGGCGTGTTGAAGACACAATTCTTACCTGGTACATAATGTTGGCCTACGGGCAGACGCGGAGAGTTTCATAGAGTTTCGAACTCAAGTTGCCACCTAATCGTGATTTATTTAGTGTCACAAGTGTAAAAATATCTTTCATGCACATATTTTGATCGAAATATTGCATCATATTTGCAACTTTATTATGAAGACGTGGAAGCTCAACCCGAAGGAAGCAATGTAGGCGTCCTGGACGAGCTTAATGTTACACAGATTCGTCTTTAAAACATGAATTACCTTGGAGATCAATCAGTTACATTTGCACATACACAGGGGCACTTTCAACTGAAACGACAATAGGTCTAGAAAACAGCTGCAATACAAATGAAAGATTAATTGGCAGTGTCATCTAAATATGTAACAAACTGTCCTCGTAATTCTTTAAAGTCAACAAAGAATCCTTCAAACCACAGCCTTTCCTTAACACCAGTTAGCTTTGCGCGTAGGACTGTGTTTCTCAGAATGTGTCCCCTCTACAGCGCGGTTTTCTTTTTAAATGCATCCTTATCAAATCGGAAAGAATGTCTTAGTGTGGCCAGAGTGCAGTCAAGTACGCCTATAATGCGACGTCTGGAATCCATTACAGGTGTAACTTACGTTCCGGTATTCATGTTTCCTTCACGTTTCACCAAGAGCAGTATAAATTCGAAAAATCGTTCCAAGCGTGCCCCTAGACTTAACCAACGTACTTCGCAGTAATGTATAAAGTTTCCACACTCTTCACTCAATTCCATCGAAAACTGCCGCATATGACAGCGGAAAAAAGCGTGCGACTTACGAAATTTTACTGTCGTACCACCAACCACTTCGAGTGCTCCATGTCTGCTAAATTTAGCACAAAGTGCTTCTTATGTACAGAATAATGAATCCCAGCTGTCGATCGTTGTAGTTTTCTTCTCTTTCATTGTCAACTAAATGTAATTCTTTCTGCATGGTATGCATCTAATGTGGTTTCATGGCAAATTTGCGGTTCCCGTCGCTTATGTGACGGCACGCTATAATTTTAGACTGCTCACTCCTCTCTTCTTTCAACCCTCTCCGATTTTAAAGGCATGTGGTGATGGATCGCTTGATAGCCTCCACTTTACCTGTGAACGTTCTTCACACCACGACCAAATAGCGAAGAGTAAACAGCGCCGACCCCACGATTCTGCTGATCTGAAGAGGGTTGTGCTGACCGAAAAATGCAACACCGCAATACTAACAAGGGAACCTCCCCATCGCACCCTCCTCAGCTTTAGTTATAAGTTGGCAGAGTGGACAGGCCTTGGAAAACTGAACTCAGATCAATCGAGAAACCAGGAAGAAGTTGTGTGCAACTATAAAAAAAATAAGCAAAATATACAAACTGAGTAGTCCATGTGCAAGATGGGCAACATCAAGGATAGTGGGAACTCAGGAGCGCCGTGGTCCCGTGGTCAGAGTGAGCAGCTGAGGTCCTTGGTTCAAGTCGTTCCTCGAGTGAAAGGTTTAATTTTTTATTTTCAGACAATTATTATCTGTCCGTCCGTCCGTCCGTCCGATGCGATCTCTTTTTTGGGAGTGATTATTACATCCACAAGGAAACCTAAATCGGGCAAGGTAGAAGAATCTTTTTACCCAATCACCAAGTGTACAAGTTAGGTGGGTCGACAACATATTCCTGTCTTGTGACGCACATGCCGTCACCAGTGTCGTATAGAATAAATCAGACGTGTTTTCCTGTGGAGGAATCGGTTGACCTATGACCTTGCGATCAAATGTTTTCGGTTCCCATTGGAGAGGCACGCCCTTTCGTCTACTAATCGCACGGTTTTGCGGTGCGGTCGCAAAACACAGACACTAAACTTATTACAGTGACCAGAGACGTCAATGAACGAACGGACAGATCATAACTTTGCGAAAATAAAGAGAGTAAACTTTTCACTTTTTTAAAAAAAATTTTATTTTATTCGCCTTCGTTCTTTGTATCTGCTCGGGACGGACGTCGCAAGACACCCGTTTCAGTTCGTCGTTGATCCATTAACTCAGTTTTTTTTTTTTTTATTTTTTTGTTACAGAGGGCAGCTAACCCTCTGACCGAAGACGCTGAGTTACCGTGCCGGCATTTCACTCGAGGGAAGATTTGAACCAAGGACCTCTCGTTGCGCAGCTGTTCACGCTAACCACGGGACCACGGCGCTTGAGCTCACACTATCCTTGATGTTGCCTATCTTGCACATGGACTACTCAGTTTGTATATTTTGCTTATTTTTTTCATAGTTGCACACAACTTCTTCCTGCTTTCCCGATTGGTCTGTGTTCAGTTTTTCAAGATCTATCCACTGTGCCAAATTATAACTAAATCTGAGGGGGGGTGCGATGGGGAGGTTCCCTTGTAAGCGAAATGATGTTTCTGTGTTCCGCGCACTTCCGAAAAGTACTGAGCAAAGCTGAGAGAGACCGGGCCGTGGCGCGCACGCGGCTCCCACACCAAGCGTGCGTGAAATTTGGCACGCCGTGGCGAGCCGCTCGCTGCACGCTTCCAATAAATTCCCGTTTGATTGGACAATTGAAAGCTAGGCAGCGCCCCTTTGCCGCCGCCATTGTTGCGCCGGTGCTGCCAGCTGCCGGCTCGTTTGCCCCGCGCCTGCGCGTTGCGCGCGTCGGAGCGGGCGTTTTGTCACTGCAGTGTCGACACCACGCCAAGGCCGTGCGGGAGGCGGGGTGCGCCCGCTGCGACCATTACACACACACACACACACACACACAAATTACATAAGCCCGAACGTAATTGGCGCCGAAGCAGGTCGCGGCGTGAGAGCGCGCCCGCAGAACCTGAGGTCGTACCTCGGTCTCTGGTTCGACTCCCTCCTACCAGCGGCTGTTGCCCTTTTATTCGAGTCTTTTGAGAGACCGTGTGTTGTGTCAGCAGTAACCTACTTAGGGTTCTATTTAGAGAAGTGACGTACATGCATTCACCGATAGTCTGTGCCGCCTTTCTTCTCGCATATACGTCTCCTTGAACGCTCCGTCCTGTGAGAACTGCCACAGAATTAAAGAATCTCCAGACAAATGCGGACATCGTATCGCATCTGACGCAGTAGATCGGTTACATTGCGTAGTTCAGGCAGGTTCAGAAGAAATCTGATACAATCATTTATAGCTGCTGCGGAGTTATTTTCATTTATTTGGTCTGTGCAATGATATGACCTCACAGACTGCATCACATCTTTTAAGATAGTAAAAAAAAAAACTTGTGGCAATTGACACTGTGAAATTCCCGGTTGAAAAGAACATTAAATATAACAACAAGAATAACATAGAGTTCATGTAGTGATTTAAATTCGTAATTTTCCGTAATAAGCAAGAAAGGAGAAGCTATCAAAGTTGATCTTTCAGTGGGGACCATTAAGGCGTACGCTTGGATCAGCTAAAAATTAATTCAGAAAAATCGGCAATTGTTGTTGTTGTTGTTGTTGTTGTTGTGGTCTTCAGTCCTGAGACTGGTTTGATTTAGCTCTCCATGCTACTCTATCCTGTGCAAGCTTCTTCATCTTCCAGTACCTACTGCAAACTACATCCTTCTGAATCTGCTTAGTGTATTCATCGCTTGGTCTCCCTCTACGATTTTTACTCTCCACGCTGCCCTCCAATACTAAATTGGTGATCCCTTGATGTCACAGAACATGTCCTACCAACCGGTCCCTTATTCTAGTCAAATTGTGCCACAAAGTCCTATGCTCCCAAATCCTATTGAATACCTCCTCATTAGTTGTGTCATCTAGCCATCTAATCTTCAGCATCAGCAATTCATAGTCAGAAAATGTGTATATCAGTCTTGTGTGTGATGCGATGTTGGCCTGGAGATGATAACTGGAGCATGTTCACTGAGTTTCACGAGTCAGTCCCTAGTTGCAATAAAAAGTTACTAATTATCACGGAGAGAGCCAATCCTTTCAAAACCAAGTCGTTGTGGGAACAAGGATACGCCTCCAAGGTGAAGCTGGCAATTAGCAGACGCCAGTGACCGACAATCTAACGTACAGGTACAGTCATTCCAGAAGTGCTTCGTAAGAAAGACTTAGGTTGTGCCACTTTGGCCACTTGCCATACTGTAACTGTGTTACTGAGCGCTGAAGTGTCAGAAGCTTAGATGGGGCTTCCAGTTTAAGCACCTTGTCGGTCGTTTATCGCGACAACTTAATTAATAAATTGTACGATCATAGCTTGAAAGAATGACGGCAACCTAGCCTTGGAGTTGTGTATGTTGCTGCTCCGATAACGCTAAACGTTCTACTGCTAACATTGTGTCTTTTTATATGATCTCTGTCTCCAAGTCACCTTTATTTTCTCGTAGATGGGTTAACTGAGCAGTGACTGCTGGTCCAGTAACCTCTACAAGTGAACAGTTACGCAGGATTTACCGCAAATTTCAGTGCTATCATATTAGTTGATTAAGTGCATTTCTTGTAACTGTATTTGAAGATCTCATTTAATATACCTGCTTACTGCAGGCTATCTAAGACTCTTATTTGCGTTTCTTTGTAATCTCCCCACATGCCATTAACTTCTAGTAATAGCTTGGTCATAATCGCAATGATTAAGCGAGAGGGCAAGATTGGCTCAAACGGCTCTGAGCACTATGGGACTTAACGTCTATGGTCATCAGTCCCCTAGAACTTAGAACTACTTAAACCTAACTAACCTAAGGACAGCACACAACACCCAGCCATCACGAGGCAGAGAAAATCCCTGACCCCGCCGGGAATCGAACCCGGGAACCCGGGCGTGGGAAGCGAGAACGCTACCGCACGACCACGAGATGCGGAGGGCAAGATTAATTATACCTGGAAGCAGGAGAGGAAGCTGATGCCTACATCACGGGAGGACAGGAAACTGTAAGCGTGTGGCCATCGTAGCAACAGCTAGGGAAGGATATTACAATGGGCAGGAAACTTACGAGTTCCGGGCAACATTTCATGTTGCTTTTCTTCTTACAGTGAGTTACAGAAAGTAGGTTGTAGAGAGAACATAGTACAACTTCCGATAATTCCTTTGTTTAACAGCCCCTGTTACTCCCTCGAAAGTAAACGCTATTAATGTACAGAACAGACTTTCCAGTTGGTTAGCTTTTTTTTTTTTTTTCCAGCAAGTGTGATATCGCTAAACGCAACGGGAGCTCCGAGATAAGGACGAAAGCAACATTTCAAATTGCCATTGAACTGTAAAATTACATACTGTTTCAGATACGTCAATGTTGTGATGTGTTTGTGGACCGGCACTAGCAGATAATTACATACACCACTACAGCATTTAAACTGACAATGTAAGCATATTCAGTTTACAATGGACCTGGGACGCTCTTCTACATATGTATTGGACCTTAACATACATATTAGTACAATAAGACACTTACTTAGTATTTACAGAAGAAACACATTGCTACTGATACGGCAATCTCTGGAAGCTCCCATCATCCATGCGGCTACAAAGAAGCAGCTTTCCATTCGATCGTGCATAGCCTTATATCTGTTCCATTATCTGAACCAGCCTTTCAAACAGAAATGCAGACCATCAAACATATCGTTTCCAGCAAATGGCTCTAGCTCTGTCCTGACTGACAATGTACTACTAAAGAAAGAAAATGAAGATAATTATGCCTCTCCGATATGATGGCCAACACCATCAATCACTCACTAGTTGCAAAACATGGTGCAAAATCCCATATACTGTGAACAGTTCAGACAATCATGCAGAAAAGTTTGAATCTCGCAACTAGAGACCTGTATTTTATAATAGCAATAGCATATCAGAATTTTTATTCAGCAGTAAAGACAAACTGCAACCCTTGGCACAGAATGGTGTATATAAAATCACTTGCAATCAGTGTGGAAAAAGAGTATATTCGTCAGTCAGGCAGAGCTGTGGCAGTTGGGCGACGTGAACAGGAGAGAAGCTGGAGATTAAGGAAGAAAGATTCAACCTTTGCTGAACATATGCTGGAGAGAAAAAAAAAATTCATAATATGTAGAATGTGACGTCTTACATTTTTTTTAAACTGAATAGAATACTCGAAATCAACGAACACTGACACAGAATGCTATCCTAGTATTAAATGATCGGACTCAGTTTCTGTTTTCCCCTTTGTTAAGTCTTCGTTACAAATACTAGATATGAACCGTAAGCCCATTTTATTTCTCATGTGTTATTAACTATACCTCTACATAAAACCTTTGTTTACCACTTAGCTAATGTAATTATTTCTACGTGACAAAAAGTGTAATGTTTTGCTACGTAAATACCCTGGAATTTTTCTATCTTTGCACAGATAATATCTGTGTAAGTCGCACGTCATTTTTACATGCGTTTGCGACATTCAGTTGTCAGTTGCAGGTGACCTGGGAAGCCTAAATCCGGTTCGTGACCGAATAAATACATAATTTTCAGAATAGGAGGTTTTATCCTTTTTAATATCGATAACATTATGTTTTATGGCGTTGTAGCAATGAAAAAAGTTTCATTTCTTAAACAATATTTAAAATTCTGTAATCTGCTTCATAGTATAGGGACGAGTATTAGGTCGAGCAACTCTCACAGGGATATGTGCCGACGTAAAGGCCACGGCATATGGCATCGCCATAATTACTAGGGAGGAAAGATCCAGTGCTGGGAAGAGTTTCTGCGACATTTCTCCAGGCCGTACGGGCGGGAGACGGCCAGCTTTGTCAGCAGACATGAGCCGATCCGTTGGTCTTGCATGAGCTGGGTATAGCTGATTGTCAACTCACGTTGGAATCTGCTATGCTTGTGCGTCAGAAACTTTGCCGTGACGCAACGCTTTTCTCCCAGTGGTAGTAAGTGTGAAAGAATAAAAGGAGCCTTTCTTACAGCAGGCAGAACTTATAAAAAAAAATGCTAATGCCAGTAGAGGCGAATAATGCGAGTGATCAGTTTTGTGTCGGAGGAAAACGGCCTACAATTCAGTGCTGACTTACAGAAACACCTCAGTGTTTACACACCTGCAGGAGTTGGGATTTCTAAACATCAAAACTGATCAATAGTCGTCTTGTGCTTAGGAGACAAGTCACGAGCCCTTTATGTAACATGCTTCTGAATTCTGTGTGTAGTGGTTAGTGCACAGAAACCGACAAAGTTATTTTTTCACTACGTAAAGATGAGTTTAATTTGCACGTTTCCTTATGTACGTAGGCGTGAAGTTCAGACCAGCTTTAACCGATTTTTGCAGCATAGTGGTAGCAATGGAACGGATGTACTTAGCAAGGTTTAACATGTTCACAACGGTGTGTACCAAAGATGGCTCACGCTCGACTCTAGCAACTATAACACTAGGAGTACACTAACGTATAATGTATTACCTATCAATCAGGTGCAATGAACAGCTGTGAATACAATTTTGTGTGTCTCTTAACGAGACAGCTTTATGAACAAATGAGATATCACGTAATTTTTGATTAACTTATTGGTGCAGTGGACAGCTGTTGATTGTCACTTCTTCGGCGTTTTGATTCAGTCATGAGACTGCAAACGCACACAGTCCACTGAAGTGGACAGTCCCTACTGATACTGAGTCCTGCGAGCATTTGCAGTTTCAGAACTGATTCAAACCATCATAAAAGTGGCCATTAACGGCTGTCCACCTCAGTGCCCACGTCACACTAAAGGATTAGTATGGTCTACAGTTATTTTATATGATCTCCTGTTGTTTGAAAAGACTGCTCTTTCGCCACTTTCAAACTAAAAGGGCAGTATGCTAAAGTAGTAGCCTACAGTGTTTGAATACGACCGTCACCTTACAGCGAGTAACAGGAAAAGCAGCGCTGCCAGATGAAGAAATGCGTGAATTCGACCGACGTCCAACGGCTAGAAACACAATTCTCAGCGCAGGCGTGAGCGTCTTAATTTAAGGGAACAAGCTATATTTGCTTTCATACAAGCCTTAAATGACTTGATTTGCACATTAGTCTTGTCCTACATGTCTTTGCACGGTAACAGCTGGAGGTGGTGCGTCGATTGTTGGCGGTATACGTTTTCCAGACTGGTAGTCGGTACATTTTTTATTTTATTTTATTTTTTTAAATACAGGTCCGCCAACAAATTTGCCTATTACTGGTGAGATATTGTCAGTAATGTAACGTTCTTCTCTCGCCTAGCCTGTATCCAGTATAGCAGCGGTTCCACATTTTCAGAATTTGGCGATTTTTTGTTGTTATATTGTTTCATGTTATGGTCAGATGTAGTTCCTGGTGCCACAATCGTAAAGTAAGCTAAGGGTTGGAAGTCAAGTGCGCCATTTGCCTGCGATCGTGTAAACTTTTTTCTGTGTGTTATCACATTGAAAGTGTTTGTGTGTCCTATTCTCTGAAGCGGATGATGATCATGTTTGTTTTGTGGGGCGCTCAACTGCTTGGTCATCAGCGTCGGTACTAAGACCCCATTTTTACACCCTCCAATTTTTACACAGTCCCATTTTTACACAATCCACTCCTAGCCACTTTCACGAATGATGATGATGAAATGATGAGGAGAACACATCCAGTCCCTGGGCAGAAGAAATCCCCAACCCGGCCGGGAATCGATCCCGAGACCCCGTGATCCATAAGCAGCAACGCTAGCCACTAGATCACGAGCTGCGGACCCTCTCTGAGGCGGAATTTGGGAACCATACCCACATTTTGCTAAACGAGTGTTGGAAGCCGCTTAAAAACCGCATGAAGGCTGGCCGCCGTACCAGCCCACTTGTGTCAGTCAGTCACCGGGGGCTCGATACGGGTCTGGCTTATCACTCCGTACAGCACGCAGTCCTCCGCTCGTCACGCTATAAGAGCACTCAGTATGTGGTGTCATGCGTGACGTAATTCAGCGCGCGCTCCGCACTTCATTAGGAACTCTGGATTACTTTATTTCCTTCGCCCTTGAGCTTCGGTGGACTGACACCGACACACTGTCGGTCTTCATCCGAGACGATTTATAAAATATACAGGTATATTTTCTAAAATAATTTAAAATATGAATTTGTACCGGGTTGTTATAATTAACGTGCAGCTACTCACAGAGGTCTCGTATGGGCTGTAATTATCATATAGCAGTGAAACTTGGTAGATATACTAACGTATTATTGAGGAACAGATTTAAGATATACGAGGCCTGTTCTGAAAGTAAGCTCCGATTGATTGCCAAATTGAAACCACAGTGAACATCAAAAATGTTTTACTTGTAACAATTAGCTACACCTTTCAGCTACTTCTCTACGTAGTCGCCGTTCTGACTTAGACTTTTGTCATAGCGTTGTACCAACTTTTCAATAGCCTCATCATAGAAGGCAGCCGCCAGTGCTTTCCGCCAATTCTCCACGCTGGCCTACACCTCGTTGTCTGTGTCAAAATGTTGTCTTCAAAGACAGCGGTTCATGTGACCAGAGATGAAACTCAGGGGGAGACAATTGCGGACTGTATTGTGGGTAATCTAACATTTCCATTTGAAAACGATGCAGGAGCATCTTCATTGCCCCTGCAGAATGCGGCTGAGAATTGTCGTGAAGACGAAACAGCACGACAGTTATGTAATGTTAGCTGCATAGCTTCAGGCGAAATTTCTCACCAGGCCCTCGTACTTGGCGGCAGACACTATTTTCTAGACATCTTTACGCACTCACTGCGAGCTCAGAAATGAGAAGAGCGACGTGATGCTAACTGGGGTTATACTAGAGACACTACCCAACACATCTGTGCAAAGCTTTATTGGATTTTCATAGTCGTTTCCATTTCGCGACCGATCGGAGCTTACTTTCTGAACGCCCCTCGATTATATATAAAAAAAAAACATTTGTACCAATTGGGTCACGAGGTGTAAATTTAGCGCAGTGCATTGTTTGTGTGATGGTATGACATCCATGCTGTCATTTGACAGACCATAACAAGAGTGAATAGTATGGCTGTCGAGAAGAGAGATCGCGCACTTTCAGTGTAATTGTTTCACGTGAACGATAGCAATTGCAGTTTGCATTGAGAGCATATCGCCAACTGAAATATCTGAGGAGATGCCCGATGTCATTGAATGGTTTAAAGAAGATCATAATGATTTCGGGAACAATGCTGAGCTTTTTGTGGCACCTGGAAGAGGAAGGCGTCCTACCCTATAGACGAGGTTGCTGCTGGTGTAACTGACCATGCAGCCCGTGCCCCAGGCAGAGGTAGTATTCAAGCAGCGTCTTGAGGACTGTCCTTGCTAAGGTCATACAGAAAGTTTTGCAGTCTTTCTCAACACTGGTACCTGCACAAAATCCAAACAGCGCAAGAACTGGAACTTCATAATCCGCATCAACATTCTCAATTTGCGCTTCTCTTTCAGGCACCCATCGAAGTTAATGACAAGTCACAGGCAACATTCTTTGGAGTGAGGAGGCACATTTTACACTACAGGGTGCAGTGAATACACAGAACTGCCGAGTCTGGGGTACTGCTTAATCTCGTGTTTTGCACGAAGATCCATTGCATTCGCCGTACGTAACTGTGTGGTTTGGATTCACAAGCACCTTTATACACGGCACATTCTTCTTTCAAGATAATACACCCAAAGGGCGTATCGGGTGTATCATGACGTCTGCACGTGATCGATACCTTCTTTTACAGTACTGATATCTACTTTGGGAGAGTGCAACTGATTGTAAACCACTGTTTTCATGAAAGATGCAGCAACATCTGCGTAATGCAACCTCCGACGAACGTTTTATCTCCAGATGTTTTCTAGATACACGGCCTGCAAGCTGACCTGATCTGAATATGTGACTTTTGGCTCCGGGGATGTCTAAAAGAATGCTATTGCCAGGGACACGTTCAGTCTCTCGCTGATCTGAAGGCCAGTATACAGGAACACTTTGCTCAGATTCCAGTGGAACACCTGTGAGGAACTGTTGATCAAACGTTTTGCGCGTGGAGCATCTCGTTTACGTCTCCGGTGCTCATAGTGAACAAATTATGTAAGGGGCTGTTTATAATAAAAATCAACATTATGCCTTCCTCCCTCGTTTGACCTTTTCAACTCACGTGCCGTTCCGAATCTGTGTCATGTGAGAACATTCCTACACGTCTTTCTTGCATTCCCCGCGCCAGATTGGCACCTAGTGGCGGAAACTGGAACCAATTTTTTTGCAGAAGAAATCGCTTCTGCGTTAACACATTAGCATACCTACCAGATTTCGCTGTTGTACGATACTTACAGTCCACGCTGGGCATCCGCGATGAGCTGCACTTTAATTATAACCATCCAGTACATGGCCACAAAATTATATAAGTTGTTCGGTTTATAGCTGCACTGAATATTTTATATTTTTTTCTTCTAATGCACACAAAATAGAAGGCAGACTCTATGGGAAAAAGGAGAACTTTGTATACATTACTAATCGAACTTACAATAAATTAAGAGTACGAGAATAGAGTTGTTAGCCGGAGAGGGAAAGATGTGGTATGGAAAATTTGTGGGAGAGAACGGCGAAACAGTTTATAGAAAAGGGAGGAAGGAACGTGGGAGTGAAGGGAAAATAGCCTTGACATGAAGAAGAAACGTATTCCGTTAAAGCTCAAACATTTGGGCGGGTTTCGTTGTCAGGTACGGCGAGATAGTTAAAGTTTCCTCGGGAGAAGATGTGAAGGTAGTGTCAGGTCGGCGGATGTGTTGGTATGAGAGCGCCGTATTGCGAGGGTTGGTAGATTCATATCTAGTTTTTAGTGTCCAGTTTGCGAGAAATGTATAGATCCAAAGGTGTTTAGTGTGGATAGATTACTGCAGCGGGCACGCGTGGTACTTTGTGGGACTGTACGGCACCACAGAGAACGGAAAAAGGAATTTCACAGTATGTAACTTCCACAACATGTAACGGTGACATCAGACTGTAGTATGCCGCCACTATACGTAAATAGCTGCCTGCTCGTAGTTCGACAGTAGACAATGTTTGAACTCTCATGCGCGTTCATGCCTCGTGATGAATCTTTGACATTCATCAGTTGACAGTAAGTAAATGTTACAGAATGACCTTTAAGACGGTGCAGTAGCAGTGAGACAACCTCACTAACTTGGTAATTTTGTATTCTTACCTCGTGTTATCACTTAGTTAGGAAGGATTAGAAGTAGTTAGCATATGTCGTAGGTTGCTAACAGGAGAATAATCGGTGATGTAAAGTTGCCGCCTACAAACGGAGAACATGTCTTGTAATGACGATGTTCAGCTCTCCAAGGGCCGGACCAGCTCGACAGCTGCGGAACGGATACACGCCGCGTTCAGCTTGTTTTCTGTACTGCTGTAGCGCTTCGCCTCAAGGTCGCACATCTGTGGACATGACACAGTTCGCATCTACATCACGACAAATGCCCGGTTCATTAGTCACGTCTTACGAGGAAACTTTCGAGGCAGAGTGGACTCCATTTGTTCCCTTCTATGTTCTTTCCCTTACCATTACGTTGTTTTAAGAAACTGACGTTGTCATGAAAGATGACAAAACGTTTGCAAGGCAATCCTTCTAGCTATGGTTCAGAAATTCAGCTCAGTATTTCTCGATGAGAAACCGGCAGTCTTACACAAAAAATGCAAAGCAATAACCTTATGCGTTACTGCATAAAGAATGTACAGCTCAGCAGCGTAGGAAGAAGATCTGTCTCGTCCCGTGTTCACAATACTGTGTAGACTTAGTCGTCTGTGGTTCGCCTACGTCAGGACGCTGAACCGGATCCGCTTCATAAAGAAACCTCGTGCTGCTGTGTGATTTTAGGTTTTCACAGCACGTGATGATTTTGAGCTGCATTTTGTTGCGTAACGTCCTTCACATTCTGTGATATTTCGAAAAGCTAATTTAGATAGAGAACTCCTGAGGATTTGACCAATGAGATCCGTGATTACTCAAAATCTGGCTTACACTACCTGGCAGAATGCTCAAAAACTGTTCAAAATCGTGCTACCGTAAGTGCTGCCTCGTGAAACCGGAACATTCATACAAAAATAATTCCCACCCGTAGCCACTCTCTACGTCATTTTACTGTTACTATATTTGTCAAATAAAAATGATTGAATCCAGCTCACCTACTAGTTGTAAGTCAACGATGCTACAGCTAGGTTCTTGAGCATCTGCATTTATCATTAACTTATCTTAGTCCACGCTAAATCTTTGCACGAACTGATTCAGTTGGAAAGGGTGATATAAAGCCTTTATATCCTCTTCTGAGATAAGCGGTTGTAGCTGTTGTAACTCGTCCTGGGTGGTTGTGCTTGAACGGAGTTGACGTCCGACCTGGTCCCACACAGGCTCCACGGGGCAGATATGGGGATCTTGCTGGCCATTGTGGTGCCTCAGCACTATGGGAAAGAGCATTGATCTGTTGGAAAATGGCTCCACAATACCGTCACATTGAAGAAACTCATGATGACGCAGAACGTCCGTGAGGTAGCATTGTGCCGGCTGAGTTCCTTCAATCACCACCAGGCGTGACCTGAAGTCATAACCGACGGATCCCCATACCATGATGCCAGGAGTAACACCTTTATGCTTCTACAGAACACTGGAAGGCAGTGACCCTTCTCCAGGTGCATGCCATGCTCGTCCGGGATCGTACAGAATCGCGATTCATCGCTGAGCACAACGAGACGCCATTTATTAGCAGTCCATGTTTCCCTGTCACGGCGCTACCCCAAACGAAACCATCTTCCTACGAATGGGACTGTAATTCCCTAGTCCATACGCTGCTAGTCTCCGATCAATGGCGTGACATGACACAGAATGTCGCAGGAAGGTCATTACTTGTCTCGAGTGGAAGGCGCAGATGCGAAATGGTTATGGTACGGCGATCCTCCCATGCGAGGTCAGACGTGGTCGACTGGAACCTTGAAGACGAGTACGCCTGCCGCCACGTTCCCACGCAACCCAACGTCGAGCGACTGCCACATCCGAATAACTCACAAATTCTGATATCGTACTATTTGAGCAGCCGGCGAGACGTAGGTCCACAATGAGATCCCTTTCAAACAATGTCAGGTGCAGATAAACTCTGTCATACACGAGTACGCGGCTTCGAACGCTATTTATGCCTTACGTGTTCCCTACAAAGTCAGTTAACAACATTAGAGACGAACAGTCCTAATCCACTCTGGTGTCTGTTCCATCTGTCACACAGAAATGCGACTCTAATCATGCACATACCCGCCCACGGTGTACACCTTTACGAAGTGACGTTGACATCCCATCATATTTTCCGGGCGCTTCCCTTTGTTTGTAAGACAATGTACATATAAGATTTGACAGAGAGGATGAGCAATAATTTGCGACTGTTTGCTGATGACACCGAGGTGTGGTCTTTGAGAGATTGTAAGAAGACGTTGGATGACTTGAATAGATTCCCTATTTCACGTGGTAAATGGGGGTTTGCTATAAATATGAGAAATAATGATTTCATGCTGGTGAATAGCAGAAGAATCCTGCAACGTTTGAGTGTTGTTTTAGAGGTATGCTGCTAGACATTTTCACGTCAGTTAAATACCGTTAAGCTATCGGCACGCGGACATGCATTCGAACGTCAACGTTGAGCGTACCGAGTTCAATGTGCTGCTTAACGCTCAGAAACGATGCGGTTTGTGGATACGGTACGCGTGTCTTAACGTAGTATGGGCGATCGCAGCACACCCCAGCGGCAGTTGTTGGCTTTATCTGGCTCGCAGATCAGACAGTTTGTTTGCGAATTGGACGGAAGTAAAATTCCTCCTTCATCTCTGTGGAAACACACTTTTTCTTCCTTGTCCATAAGCTAGTCATGTTGTTCTGTCTGTAGGGTATATAAATAAAAACTTCAGTATCGATTGACATGTTACAAGGCAAAAAGGGATGTTACATCTACAATCAGTAAGGACACCAGCTTACAAAAATTCAATTAAAAGTGGTCCGCTACAAATTTACAATAGTCTTCCATGTAAGATACAAATTGTTTCACCATTCTCACTTTTCAGTAAAACCCCAAGCCATTCTTATTTTATCGCTGTTTCTATTCAGTAGCAGAATCTGTGGAAAATGTGAAACACAAAGCTAAACAGAAATGTGCAAAATATTTTACTGCTACTAAATAAAGATAATAGAACACACACACACACACACACCTCACGTAGAACGCACTTATACTTGCGTAACATTGAATATTATGGAATATACTTGTATTAAATAAATAATAAAGTCCCAGAAAGGTGTTCATTTTACACTTAATACACTTCATCGAGTAGGTTGTAAACTTTCTTACATCATACTGTCTGGGCGACGCGTTAAGAGTAGTTCATCCGTATTCGTTTCATAGTAACCAGTCCATCAATATTACACTCTGAGACAAACAGAAACGACGCACCAGGAACGAATTACCCGAAAAGGACGGAAATCGGTAGATGTGACGTAGATGTACAGACAAACAAATGATTATAATTCCAGAAAATTGGATGGTTTCTTCAGGAGAAATACCTTCACAAATTGAGCAAGTGAATAATCTATTGATCCACATCTGGCTCTTATGGGAACAGTTGTTCGGCTTGGTACTGATTGATGCAGTTGTTGAATGTCTTCCCAGGGAATATCGTGCCAAATTGTGTCTTATTGGCGGGTTAGATCGTCAAAATCCCGAGCTGGTTAGGGGGAGGGTGGGGCTGTACATAATGCTCCAATCATTCTCAGTTGGGGAGAGACCTTGCTGGCCAAAGTAAGCAGTAGAAACTCTCGTCATGTGCGGCAGGGCTAATCTAGCTAAAATGTTTGCCCAGCATGACTTGGCATTAGGGCAACAAAACAGGGCGTAGAATATTGTCGACGTTCACTGTTATGGGTCTCGTGGATTACAACCAAAAGAGTTCTGCTATAAAATGAAATTACAACCCAGACATTCACTCCTGGCTAGTGGGCCATATGGCGTGTGACAGTCAGGATGGTATCCCATCCTTGTCTGGGGCATCTTCAGGTACTTCTTCGATGGTCTTCGGGGCACATTTCGAAGCGGGACTCATCACTGAAGACAATTCCACTCCAGTCATGGCAAGCCATGTTGGGTCTACATTCCAGTACGATAATGCCCTCCTACACATGGCGAAAGTTACAACTGCTTCTTCTGGTGCTTGCCAAACCCTACCTCGGCTAGTAAGTCGACGGATCTTTTCCCAAATGAGAACGTTTGGAGCGTTATGAGCAGGGCCCTTCAGCCAGCTCGGGGTTTTGACGATCTAACGCGCCAGCTGCGCAGCACTTGCATGAAATCTCTCAGAATGACATCCAACAACTCCATCAGTCAATAACTGTTTCCATAATGGCCAGAGGTGGACCAACACATTATTGAGCTGCTCAATTTGTGAAGCTAATTCTCTTGAATAAATCATCCAATTTTTTCTGAAACTGTAAGCATTTATCCGTCAGTACATGAACGTCTCATCTAATGATTTCCGTCGCATTTGGATAAATTCTTCGTGGTACATCTTTGTCTTCGTTTGTTTCTTTTCTTAGACAGTATTAGCTCAACTGCATTAATACACTCCTGGAAATGGAAAAAAGAACACATTGACACCGGTGTGTCAGACCCACCATACTTGCTCCGGACACTGCGAGAGGGCTGTACAAGCAATGATCACACGCACGGCACAGCGGACACACCAGGAACCGCGGTGTTGACCGTCGAATGGCGCTAGCTGTGCAGCATTTGTGCACCGCCGCCGTCAGTGTCAGCCAGTTTGCCGTGGCATACGGAGCTCCATCGCAGTCTTTAACACTGGTAGCATGCCGCGACAGCGTGGACGTGAACCGTATGTGCAGTTGACGGACTTTGAGCGAGGGCGTATAGTGGGCATGCGGGAGGCCGGGTGGACGTACCGCCGAATTGCTCAACACGTGGGGCGTGAGGTCTCCACAGTACATCGATGTTGTCACCAGTGGTCGGCGGAAGGTGCACGTGCCCGTCGACCTGGGACCGGACCGCAGCGACGCACGGATGCACGCCAAGACCGTAGGATCCTACGCAGTGCCGTAGGGGACCGCACCGCCACTTCCCAGCAAACTAGGGACACTGTTGCTCCTGGGGTATCGGCGAGCACCATTCGCAACCGTCTCCATGAAGCTGGGCTACGGTCCCGCACACCGTTAGGCCGTCTTCCGCTCACGCCCCAACATCGTGCAGCCCGCCTCCAGTGATGTCGCGACCGGCGTGAATGGAGGGACGAATGGAGACGTGTCGTCTTCAGCGATGAGAGTCGCTTCTGCCTTGGTGCCAATGATGGTCGTATGCGTGTTTGGCGCCGTGCAGGTGAGCGCCACAATCAGGACTGCATACGACCGAGGCACACAGGGCCAACACCCGGCATCATGGTGTGGGGAGCGATCTCCTACACTGGCCGTACACCACTGGTGATCGTCGAGGGGACACTGAATAGTGCACAGTACATCCAAACCGTCATCGAACCCATCGTTCTACCATTCCTAGACCGGCAAGGGAACTTGCTGTTCCAACAGGACAATGCACGTCCGCATGTATCCCGTGCCACCCAACGTGCTCTAGAAGGTGTAAGTCAACTACCCTGGCCAGCAAGATCTCCGGATCTGTCCCCCATTGAGCATGTTTGGGACTGGATGAAGCGTCGTCTCACGCGGTCTGCACGTCCAGCACGAACGCTGGTCCAACTGAGGCGCCAGGTGGAAATGGCATGGCAAGCCGTTCCACAGGACTACATCCAGCATCTCTACGATCGTCTCCATGGGAGAATAGCAGCCTGCATTGCTGCGAAAGGTGGATATACACTGTACTAGTGCCGACATTGTGCATGCTCTGTTGCCTGTGTCTATGTGCCTGTGGTTCTGTCAGTGTGATCATGTGATGTATCTGACCCCAGGAATGTGTCAATAAAGTTTCCCCTTCTTGGGACAATGAATACACGGTGTTCTTATTTCATTTTCCAGGAATGTATGTTCACAGTGTGAACAGCTGAACTAGACACTGGATTCAGCATTGCTCTGCACTGATTCTTCTAAGCGTTCCTGTGATGTGATTAATGGTTCTCGCTTCAGATCTAAAATGGCTCTGAGCACTATGGGACTTAACTTCTGAGGTCATCAGCCCCCTAGAACTTAGAACTACTTAAACCTAACTAACCTAAGGACATCACACACATCCATGCCCGAGGCAGGATTCGAACCTGCGACGGTAGCGGTCGCGTGGTTCCCTGTCGCGTGGTTCCCTACTGAATCGACAAGAACCGCTCGACCACTGCGGCCGGCTTTCAGTTAACAATAATAACCGTTTTTGTGTGAACTGCAGATAGCTTGTAAAAAGCGATTCCACATTACACTGTACATTGGCTTGCACTTGACGTTGCGAATAAGTGGAAAAAATTGTTCTGATCGCTAGTTAAGTCAGGAAATTTCGCTAATACTGACAATACTGCAAAAATAGCACATTTTCTGCAAGAGTTTCTACATGGCTCTTGTGTCGGAAGAAAGAGTTGCAAAAGTATACCGTCATGAAAATTTCCATGAAGCCGATAAAGAAGAACTACCTTTCTCCACGGAGGTGAGTGAAAAGTGAAACAGAAATACGTACATCATATTCTAAATATGTGTGTCATGAGTAAAGCTAGCTGCGTTGTACGTACGGCTCTCCGACATTTTCTTCAGGTTTTCGGGTTATCAGTATCATTATTACGAGCAGAAGAATACTTTGCTCTCTGTGGGTTAACATTAACTTTGCAAGCAATTGAATCAAACGACCTGCGTTACTTTGCCTCATTGTATGCTAACAGTGGTTTATGAAACATTTAAAGCCACATGTTCACTTTTTGATAAAGGCACCGCTTGTTTTGGAAAGGTACGTTTACACATTAGCGCTGACAAAAGTCCCTCGCAACTGCTGAGCCCTTTTAATTTGTTTTTTTCTTCTTTTCTGTCTGTTCGCTAACAGTGGTAATTTCATTTCACGCCCGTTGCTTTGACCAGCTTGCTACAAGAAGATCCAGCCGCAACGTTCATTTGGTATCATGACTGGATAGTTTACATTTATGGCGCGTGAGAGGCAACAAAAATGTATGACTTGCAGGTCGCTGGTTTCTTTGGAGGCGCATTGCTGCTGCCTGATGCTCCCAGGGGGTAACGTTGTCTGCTAAAAGGAAATGTTGCGTTTTCCTTTGAACGTCTTTATTTAGTAACAATAACGTGCCACATGTGGCAGCAACAGAGAACACTACTGCCCTTCATATAGCGTGTCGGAAGGGCAGGAAGGAAGAATTGTAGATGAAAATGTAACGTGTCGACGTCAGAGTCATTACAGGCGGAGTGTAAGCTGAAACTGACCAACTGTTGGTAATGAAATCAGTCATAAAGTGTTTAAGAGACCATCCCAGTACTGGTCTGAATTAAACCACCAAAGCAGCCCATATGAAACTTAAAATCCGCATAGGCCGGCTGTCATGTTATCTCTGCTCCTGTCGTGATTTAACCATTGTGTCACCTCGCTTGCTAAAAGACATCCAGCTTTTTGCTTTTTATAGAACGGAATATGCTCTCGACAGAGTATGTGGAGCATTTCTGCTACTACTGATGCATGAATTTCATTACATGCCTACCAGCCAATATTTAAAGGTAAGGGAACAACAGTTTCAGCTATAACTCTTCCGTAAGGTTACTCTGTAGGTCAGTCATATCATGACTATTTTATTCATTATCTTCACTTAATTGAATAAATATGTTGGTACGGTGTATAACTTGAAGTCTGCATTGAAATTTACCAACATAATGCGTAACACACATGAAAAAAATTCATTTTATTGAAAGTACCTCGCCGGTCGGAGTGGCCGAGCGGTTCTAGGAGCTTCGGTCGCAGGTTCGAATCCTGCCTCGGGCATGGATGTGTGTGATGTCCTTAGATTAGGTAGGTTTAAGTAGTTCTAAGTTCTAGGGGACTGATGACCTCCGCTGTTAAGTCCCATAGTGCTCAGAGCCATTTGAACCATATTTTGAAAGTACCGTATTCTTGTGGTGTTTAGTGCGCTGAATCTTAATAAGACAGCAGAAAAGCATCGTTTTTTACAACTAACTCTCAATATTTAAAAATGCATGTAGCATTTTTAATGACGTATAATTCGTATACTTTAATCAATAAAAATATGACGTTGAAATTTTGGCGCAGTGATTGAAATATTTGTTATTTATATTAAATATTACGACAAGGTCCTTACACAACACAACAATGTGGATCCGAAGAAATATATCACTGTCTCACTACACATTAAGCTGGGCCTAACGATTTGTGAAAGTCTCAGGTAGAGACGGACAATGCCTAAAATATCTTTGCGAGAATACTTCCTCATCTTTGTTGGACGAAACTGAGAGAATGCGAGTGTGTTGTGCCTCACTTTCGAATCCAAATTTGAATCCAAAATGACTGTGAGTGAGGAGGAGACTTGAAAGGTTTTTACTAAGTTCTCTTGCAGAAAAGAGAATATACCTTATATCTGCGATGAAGACAACATTTTGAAAAAAAAATTTAAGACGTTACGTTTGATGAATCTCAACGTCCTCTTCTCGAACAGTCACATTGGTTTTTCCCTTTAAAAAGATGGTGATTTCAGTAAGGAACAATTTATGCGCTTTTATGAAGGCATTAGACTGGTGGAAAGGCAGTATTAGAACCGCTGTAATAAAATTATGATGGGAAATTAGGGAAAGTACTGAAGCTCACTTC
This sequence comes from Schistocerca americana, assembly GCF_021461395.2. Lineage (NCBI taxonomy): Eukaryota > Metazoa > Arthropoda > Insecta > Orthoptera > Acrididae > Schistocerca > Schistocerca americana. Next base: position 920,605,347 of record NC_060119.1, on the reverse strand, counting down.
ACGGAGAAATGCTACAGGGTACTCATTGCAGAAAATGGTAGGTTAGATGGTTTAAAGAGGAAATACAAACCAAAGGATAGGTAATTTCTATACGGTAAAGTGGTCTTTTTTCATATTTCCTCTTGAAAAAAAACCTGTATTCGTTTTGTAAAATTAACTAACAAACATGTGTTTGGATAATTTGCTAGTTTATAACAGAGTTACATTAAAACAAAACGGTATGTGACGGAAGAAAACTGAAGCCATATATGGTTTCGGTCCCCAAAATTATGAGAATTAGCTAATTACTTACGTGGATTCTGCCTACCTTTTGTCTCTGTTCAGAAGGTTGTGTCCTACAAAAGAATTGTGCTATCACAGTTCGTGATTTCCGTTAACAGGCAGGCTTACTTGGCTTTGGGACATGTCTCACGTGGCAAACATCTTAGTTCTCTTAGAGCCAATATGTTAGCACGCAAAGGCCTTTACAGTAGCCTAGCCTGATATTGCAAGGTGATGGGAGAACCCGTCACGCAGTCGTGTGGCTGACGGTGGCAGCAAATCACCACCGGGACCTTGCTCTCGGGAACGCGACGGAATTACGGAAGAGATGGCTGATCAAGCAACCAAACTTAGCATACAATAACGCACGCGGACGTCGTTCAGGCCGGGTTGATGGACGTTACAAAAGCCGCAAGATGTAAAGAAACGCGGCGATGTCGCTCAGATTAGTTAGACGTCTTCCCGAGGTCAGCCATCCGTGTGAATCCCAATGGCGTTCAGAAATTGCGCTCTGAATTACAAACTCGGCAACGTGGTGGCCTTCCTCGTAACAACCTGTTTAATATGTATCTCTTCATTTGTCTCAAGTCTCATTTGTTCTTGCGTTATGTATGTGTGCGTGTGAGTGTGTTTCCCTTCCTGTTTTGCCCCCCCCCCCCCCCCCCCCTCCCCCGGTCAGTCCAGCAGTGTGTTGTTAGTTGTTATCTGAGACGGAATGTATTTCTCTCTGAATTATACTTTTTCTGTATTTTAAAATAAACTGGCAGAAACATAAATCCTCTGTGCAGCTCGGAGGGAGTAAAGCCGAGCTAATGGAAAGCTGAACCGGAGAGCTAATCCCTGGTATTTGCTGTCGAAGGCCAGACGATCTAGTTCGTGTCTCGGTCCGGTTGACAGTTTGACGCAGTATAATATAGATCTAGACCCACACTCTGCAAACTACTTTAAAGCGCATTGTCAGAGGTGACTCAATAGTAGCACATATTTTGGTCTCTTCTCGCTCCAATCACGACGAAGCGCGGTAATAGTGATTCCTTAATTAATGGCCTCCGTGTGTTCTATAGCTGTATTCGCAGTCCCTGCGATTCTGAGGAGGTTGTTGTATATTCTTCACTTAACACTAGTTGTTACAACCCTATAACGAAGCCTTTGCTAGAGAGCTGGTGTCTATCCTCAGGCGTCTCACACTTTCGGTCTTTCGGCATCTGCAGATAGCTCTCCCATCGGTCAAACAAACAGGTGACCATTCGTGCTGACCTTCTTTTTGTACCCGCGACGGCCTTGTTTGGTAAGAGTTTTGCAGTATTGTGTAAAGGATTGGACGAGTGTTTTCTAAACAATTTTCTTCTGAGACAGATTGCATTTTCCTTGAGTCCAACCTACGAACTGATGTCTGCCACTTGCTTTACCTACGACTGTGCCTACGATACAATTCTGCTTCATATATCTACAGAGTGTTGCATCCAAAATGCCCCTTGTAGAATGACTGCACTTTGCCAGTACCCAATCAATGAATAGATCTCTGCTACCAGCTTTAACTGGAAAGGAGCCTCCTATCCTCATCCTTACCTGAGGATGGACCAATTGTGGCCTGAGACGGAGTGCTCTTTTTTTATTTCATGTCCGTCTGGATTGATGCCCCTAGCTATTTGCGACTCTTTGACCCCGTAGTCATAGGAAAATTACTTTTTTATCGTTTTTTAAGTGTACTGTTTTACGTTTCTGAATATTTAAAACGAGTTGCCAATCTCTGCACCACTTTCAAATCTTATCCAGGTCTGACTGAATATTTGTGTCGTTATTTTGCAGACAGTACTTGATTGCAGATCATCTACAAAATGTCTGCCACGTCATTCATACTAAAAAAACAGCAAGGGTCCCAAATCTCGTAAAAAGTGATTAATTTTGTCTCACTGGAAGTACTGTATTTGAAAGCGCCTATTGAGGAACGGATTTTGCAACAGCGCATACGTATCGAAGCTTTCACGTCAATAAAGATAACATAACAAACAGTGATTCCGTCTCCAATATATCGCGATACAGAAAAGAAAGTATTAAGTATTAACTGTTTTTAAACGCTGTGGATGGGTGTCATACCAGTCCCTTAGCCGTAAGTACAAAGATGAAGAAATGAAAGCACGTACACAGACAGCGGCAGAAGGTGATTATGACGCCGTTTTCATAAAACGGATTACTGCAACCGTACGACACAGAAACCAACAAAGAGGAACAAATTCGCAGAAACGTAGAGAACTGTCCAGTTGGGAAATGATCTCGTATAAATTGAAGCGGTTATACAATAACAAAGAGGTAAAACTGTATTCCTGACAGATAACAAACGGGAGTAAAGGCTGAAACATATGATTGGCTCAAGTGAAAACGAAATAGGAAAACTGGGAGTACATGGAATAAAATGTCACGATTGTAAAGTGAAGTATGTGGGTCACACACGAGAAACCTTTGAAAGAAACTTTCAAAGAACAGTATTATAAAAAGTACGCTTCACCGGCAGTAGCAAAGCATCTTAATAATAAGAATCACTCGTTAGGAAACATCGCGGAGGGCTGGAATATATCGTATTTAGAAGAGAAAGGTTCGTTGCTGTCAAATTAAGAGGAAATGTAAGTGTTCGTGCTTTGAGAGATGATCGAATCATTGTGTTAAACGAAAAAGCGACAGAAATGTCCAACTGGGATTTCTGTGCCCATTTTAGTGAAATTCTTGTGAAAAGCAGCCACCAAGGTAATTAATTTTAATGTTTCCAGTTTTTAGTTTATAATGCAAGTAGCGAGCACTTTCTGGAACGATAATCAGGCGTTAGTCATGAAGACCATATTGATTGCCAACGGTTGCGAAGGTGGGATGATATATTATGTCTTCTCATATTCAAATAGATGTAAATATTATAAGATACGTGTAGGTTTGCCTACGACATGACATACTAACGTTCAGAAGTTGTAGTGGCGAAAGCTATATCGTTGGTGGTACTTACGTATACGTGTAGTACAACCTTTGGCAAGTGATGGGTAGTTGACAATAGTACAGTGTTTGGAAGATTATGAGCATTTGATGATAGTACAGTCTTTGGTAGGTGACGAGTATTTGACGATAGTACAATCTTTGGTAGGTGATTGGCTGTTGACTTTCGTTACTAAACAAAGGTGTGTGAGTGTGTTAAGCGCCATTGGTAATTACGAACGTTATACCATGATAAGCATAACGGAGAGGCATATATGTTTAATATTGTACTCGTGTGTTTCCTACGTGCGTATTTATTTTTTTTTTTGGTATATCTAATGACACAATACTTTCATGCTATGTAATACTACGTGGAAAATAGACATATTTCCATTACGTATATGTTAGTATATGTAATTGTTCGAAGTGATGATTTGTGTACTTCCTGGGTTTATAGAGCTTAATAGTCGGATCACGTCATCCCAAAACATATTGTGATAAATAAATTGACGTACTGGCGTTTCATAATATTCTACTGATTTCACATACATGTCTAGGTTCAGCTTGCGCCCTGTCTCATACTTACCAATATGTGACTTTAATCACTAATCCTCCTCCTCTTCTTGATCTTATTCAGCAATTTGGAATATTATATGTAATAATTTCATGTGGGTGTGAATTGGGAGAGTACTTTATTTTGCGTTCTATTGAATTTGGCATCAGTAGTGTACTTAGACAGGACACGAAGTACGAAGCTTAGGAAGCAGTGGTTCAGCAACTAGTTTGTGTAAATATCACTCAATCGATGAGATATTCAGATATATCTGTAAGAAATAGACAGTTATGATATTTATTAGGAAATATCTGGAAAAATCTAACATATAAGAATATAAAATAAAAAAATACATGTGCACATTTTTGAAGAGTTCCAAACTGAGGGATGAACGAAATAATACTGCTGACCTTGGACAGGTGAACAAATATATTCCATCAGTGGTTGCATAAAAGAATGCTGGAGATGGGAGAAACTGCAGACAATATAAACGCATAAGACATTGATTACTTTAAGGGTAAACATAATAAGTGAAAAAAAAAACAGCAAAAAATGGAAAGTCAAGGACATGGTGATAAAGCTGGTTAGTTTTAATAACAGCAAGGTATCGTAAAGAGTTTGACAAACTATAAGGAATTAAAGGAATACAACAATGAAATTCTGAAGAACTGGGAGACAAGAAAAGAATGGAGATTGGAACAAATAAGAAACAGAATACATTACTGGGATTACATATGACAAGGCACTAATTACATTCAAAGGAGATAAATACAAACGGGAAACAGAACACCGCCGCTTGTGGTGCGCCAAATGACAAACAACACCGTGCTAATGAGTGGGATACCAATAATGGTAAAGAGTATATTCGGTACACGAGGAGGCAGTAGTACCGCTCACAGATTATCAATCTCTTTTAAATGATGACGAAAGAAGAGAAAAGATGGGTAAACATCTCATGGTGTTGAAGGAAAAAAAAGCTTACGCTAGAAGTGTTTCACCATTAGTAAAACACAAAAAAGTAGTTACTAGCAGCAGGTTTAATACCATATGCAGAATATATACGAACTAGAGTGTAGCATCATCCTTGCAATTCACACACGACAAACACCAAGAAGATAAAACCAGTATGTGTAAATTGTACCAATTAATAGTGCATCCGGAACAATAGGTTGCCTGTGTTATTGCGAATTAGATTGCAATATCGTCTTTACCCGCCGACAACAGGCAAGTGACTTTCAACTAAAACTTCTCTCCTGTACGGGGATATACATAATGGATGTACGAGTAAAGGTTGTAGCCTCACGATTGACGGCATATGGAAGTTAGTGTCTGACCGTGAGTCGTGTTGGGATAGCCAAATGCTCGCGATAAGCGGGAAATCTGGATTTGAGTCCCGGTCCGGCACAAATTTTCACTGTCGTCAATCCATTTATACTGCTGATGGTTGTCCATATTCGCAGCTGCGAATACATAGCATATAATTCACAGAATTAGTTGCTGACTGTTATTGGTAACGGGTTCATCGCCGATTTACATTTGAAACCTCAGTTATCTATGTAGATTGAACACCTTCCAATCACGTTTAAATGGTGTAGGAAGGTGAAAACACAAATATTTGACCTAGCTAACAGGGAGAGTCGATAACCGAATATGACGGCTCGACTCAAAAATTTGAATACTGAGACTGGAGAAGAAATTGCGGAACAATATTGTGACTTGATCAGTCGAGCGATTTGTGTCTTAAGTAGCGTTGCGCTACAGGATGTACTTCAGAAAAGAACGGTATCCCTAGAGCTGTAACATAATTAAATTCCGAATTCGCTATGATGAGGACAAGCGCAGGTGCATAGCTATAAACGTTAGGCTATAGAGCACGTTGCTGTTCATAGTATCATACATGAAGCGTGGGTGAATTTCTATGAGTGTAAGAATGCATATAATATGCCAGGAATTGCACAGAGTGTTGTACTATGAATAAGTGTTAACCCATCATACACAAAGGAAAGCTACATTAATATTTAAAGTACGTAACAAAATGTTCCATATAACAGCAGAAACGATGCCAATTTTGCCTGAAGCTTTCTCAGAAATCATTCAGAAGCTTCTAGGGATATGATGATTAACAACGGACAGATGAACACTGACAAACCACACAGGGTTCACTGTATATAAATTAAAATACATAACAAGATATACACGCATCTAGTGTCCCTGTCCCCCTAATCACAGCAAGGCAACGTTTTCCTGTCTTTTTTTTTATAAAAAAATTTGGCACATTATTTGCCAGTTTCTTAAAATATTCTTTAAAATACTGGCAACGATGAAATATAGGTCACTGTAGTATAATACTGTTTGCACGAGGGATTAAAAAATGGAGAATTCATTCACAGTTTTACCAACTGCTACATCGCATTATGAAGGTTAAAGAGGAAAGTTACATACTTTACACCAAGGAAAATGCTAAAACTGAAAAAAAATCTCTCCAAAAACTCATCCTCTCCATCATTAAAAGTGGTCATAACTGTATTGGGTAGTACCTTTCTTGATCGAAGTACATGCAGGTAAAAGATATTCAGAAATGTTAAATTTAATGTTTGGCGAGTGAGGAATTTTTTAACAGAACGACGGAAGACGCTAATGTTATTCTTCAGACAAAAGTGACTGTATTGTTCGGCGTAACTGGAAAAATTGCGGAAATAAGACATTTTAGTTTCGCTTTATGTCGTAGGATAGACGAATTAGCAAATTCGTTACTACGAAACGCACCCGTCAGTATTCTTTTGCCGAAACGGAGTCGGTATTGCAGAGAAAAATCATTGACTTCATTTATCGTCCTTAAAGTGTCATGTTACTGTGTGAAATATTTGCTTTTACTTCTTACAGCTTGCCCTTGCTTTAAGTGCCCAGATTTCCTAAGGCAGCCGAGTACATACCTGCAGCAGCAGCAGTACTGGTCAAGATTCTCAAACGAACTGCAAGGATTTCATGCTCGTTATTCCTCATTGGTTGGTGTTTCTCTGTTTCCTTTTATGAATTTCGCGTGTGGCGCCAATAATCAACACCATTTCGTTTTTGCAACTGCTGTGAGAGCGGTATGTGCTGGGCTGCAAAGTGATAAGTGTTGCGGTTTGCATTTCCAGACAGTAGCAACGTGATCACATTTTTCTCTCTTACCGCAGCTGCAAAATTTGCTCTGCCGCCAGGTGATTAAAGGGTAGGTGTGTAAATCAGGACAAGTAGATTGCAGCTGGAGGTGAGAACAGATCGAATTTTAATCACCAGAAATTGCACGTTGCAAGCTGATCGTACGTGACTGCTCCCAGCACCACCATTTAAAAGTGGAATTGCTGCTTCAGATATTCACGACAAGCTGCTTGTAACGGAGTAATCACGTAGCTCACACGTCAGGTGTAAAAAAGACACTCGATTGTTACCAAACATCAAGCCGGAAGAAAATTCATAGCATCAACCTATCGATACGTGCGTACGCATTCAAGTATTTTTTTTTTGTTTTTTTTTTTTTTATTATTTCAGGTGACCTGGTGTTTTCCGGCGTGCAATGAACATGTGATTAGTATAACCACTTCATTTTTTTAAATTATGTACAAATGTGAGGACAACCTTTCTGTTATATATTTAGCAGGTCGTTGTGGCCGAACGGTTCTACGCGCTTCGGTCCGGAACCGTGGTGCTGCTACGATCGCAGGTTCGAATCCTGCCTCAGGCATGGACGTGTGTAATGTCCTTAGTTTAGTTAGGTTTATGTAGTTCTAAGTCTAGGGGACTGATGACCTCAGATGTTAAGTCCCATAGTGCTTAGAACCGTTTGAACCATTTTTGCTGTATATTTATTCCAATACAGAGGTGTCTTGTGTTGTTTATAGTATTCATAGCATTCCGTTCTTTAACAAGATTGACTTAATTGAGACAGTTATATCCACTCTTCACCTAGAACATCGTCACTGATAAAGCATTTATCTCTGTGATAGTGTGGAGGAAAACTATGTAAGTCATTCGAAAATCGCTTTGGAATGATACCGAATCTGATCGGTAAGCTATATCCCCTCTTGTTTCTCGGTATGTTGGTTCACTTTACGTGTGGCTCAAAACTGTCTATTGTATGACAGCACAACTTCATAAGAACGTCCTTTTCCATTATTCACTTGCCACTGCTATGCATCCTGTTGTGTCTAGACAAGACAGCCTAGACACAATGAGAGGAAGCCGAAAGGCACGCGCTAAGCTAAAGCAGGATGGCGTGAGGTCTGAAACAGGATACGTAATGAATGTTATAAAGAGAAGTACGTAGCTTCTGGAATACTCAACTTTAATCCATCCTTTTGGTACATCTGGAGATTGTGGCGATACAAGTGAGACTCTTTAGATACATGCAATATTACTAATGGCGCCTTGCTAGGTCGTAGCCATTGACTTAGCTGAAGGCTATTCTAACTATCTGCTCGGCAAAGGAGCGAGGCTTCGTCAGTGTAGTCGCTAGCTACGTCGTCCGTACAACTGGGGCGAGTGCTATCCCGTATCTCGAGACCTGCCTTGTGGTGGCGCTCGGTCTGCGATCACACAGTGGCGACACGCGGGTCCCACATGTACTAATGGACCGCGGCCGATTTAAAACTACCACCTAGCAAGTGTGGTGTCTGGCGGTGACACCACACATCCTATGTGTTAAATTTAGTTTCGTACCTGTCAGGAATTCAGTCATTATATTTTTTTGTAATCTAATGACAGGTGACAAATTGATCGTTATACCTACAAGGTGATCTACGTAATCAGTTCACCTGAATTATTTAAGATATCGTAAATCTGTTTCGACGCAGATGACATGTCGGTATCATCTACGCTTTTCAAGTGGAACTGTATTAACTTTCGCTTCTGGTATCATAGCTCTCAAGGAGACGAGTTCAACAACATCTCGCTCTCTAAGATCCGATAACTAGTTTCAACGTATCTACAATATTTTTTTGTTAGTATCAAACCTATTGCTGTCTTATACAAAAGTTCGTGTTTTCATATGCAAATAAGGACCTGACTGGAAGTCGTAGTGGAGGTGTGCGACCATTATAAACACACCGATGAAAATGTCTTTGAAATAGCTGGTTGATCGCAAAATAACATGATTGAACAACACGGAGATTTAAAACAAAACATATACAATTTTTAAACAGAGTGAAAATACAGCTACGACAAGAATTTCAGTTAACGTCGAAAGAAACAAAGTTTACAAGGCCACTCAGCAAATAACTTTACGATCTAACATGGGCGCTGCTCACTGCCGACTGATTGTGGCTGGCAGACAGCCACAGAAACGAGTGCTTGTAGACGCTAGATGGCGTGAGCGCTGCGGCACTGTTGTAAACGACCGTTGCGTAATTGCGCAAGGTAATAACACCGTCTGTTACAAAATTTATACAAACAACGACGAGCCAAACACTATGACCACGTTTTTAATATCATTTTTCAAACGCAGTACAATAGAGATTCTGCTTAATATGGATTCTACAAGTCCTTGAAATGATTGCAGAAGTATGTGGCACCAGAAGTCTACGCACGAGACTCTCGCAAATTACGGGATGGTGAAACTTCCTGGGAGATTAAAGCTGTGTGCCGGACCGAGACTCGAACACGGAACCTTTGCTTTTCGCGGGGACGTGCTCCACCGTCTGAGTTACCCAGGACGACTGAGGATCCGTCCTCACAGCTTTACGTCTGCCAGTATCTCGTCCCCTACCTTCCAAACTTCACAGAAACTCTTCTGCGAACCTTGCAGAAGTAGCGCTCTCGGAAGAAAGGATATTGCGGAGACATGGCTTAGCCACAGCCTGGGGGATGTTTCCAGAATGATATTTTCACTCTGTAGCAGAGTGTGTGCTGATATGAAACTTCCTGGCAGATTACAACTGTGTGCCGGACCGAGACTCGAACTCGGAACCTTTGCCTTTCGCGGGAAAGTGCTCTACCAACTGAGCTACCCAAGCACGACTCACGCCCCGTGCTAGCTCTAGTTCTGCAACGTTTGCAGAAGAGCTTCTGTGAAATTTGGAAGGTAGGTGACGAGATACTGGCAGAAGTAAAGCTGTGAATACGGGTCGTGAGTCGTGCTTGGGTAGCTCAGACGGTAGAGCACTTGCCCGCGAAAGGCAAAGGCCCTGTGTTCGAGTCTCGGTTCGGCACACAGTTTTAATCTGCCAGGAAGTTTCATATCAGCGCACACTCCGCTGCAGAGTGCAAATCTCACTCTAGAAACATTCCCCAGGATTGTAGTTTACGGGCACGCAGCTGGTGCCCGATACGTGCTCCAGTGGGTACAGATCAGGCACATCTGCTGGCCAAGGTATCAATGTGAGTTGACTGTAATGCCTCTCAAATCACTGCAGCACGATTCTGACCTAGCAACGCGGACAATTGTCCTGCTGAATGAAGTACTAAAATTCAGAAGTTTTTCGTATTTTAACCCTGTATTTTTTCGGCAACAACTCGTCAAAAATGCTGAAGACGTGACTGGCAGCCTGTTAGGCCGCGCCGGTAGCGTCCTCACTCTGTTGAAGTGGCTAGTGGGGGGTTGTGGGACACTGAGGTTCATCGAGGAGCACACTGGGAATGTGGTCGGAATTTCAGTCGGTGTTGGCTCGAGCGGCCTCGCGTTCTGTATCTGTGGTTCGTTAACGCAATCCCTCCTGGTGCACGTGGCGCGTGTTGGACGTGGCGACTTGGACAGATCATAGTGTGGGCGGCTGCCGTGTCTCAGTTGTCTGCCGTTTACCGCCGCAGCATCTTCGTCGTGGACAGCGGCTTCAAAGGAGTGCTGCCACTGTGGGGGAGGCAGCTCTCACACCGACGTCAACTTGCGTTTTCCAGCAGCTTGCCGGACGTTCTTACGGATGAGCACCTTTTGGAACCTTTCCTGTGATTGGTGCCGTTGTGTCGCAAGTTCTGGTCTGGGTGCGACCGATTCTCCCACACCTTAAGTGGGTTTAACCGACGATGCTGTGTATTCCGCTCCTCATGTTACTGTCTGGTGTAGATCTGATTTTCTGGGAGCAGACAAGCATGTTTCAGACAGTTACATTTTATGCGGTGCAATTTATCCTCCCTTCGTATTTCTTGTTTTTATAACTATGCTGTTTCCTTTTAAATTTTGTGGTTCATAAAACGATTCTGCAATGCACTCCCCTGTGGTGTTTCGTTTGAATGGGCTGTTTGATCAGAGTAATTTGTAAGAGAAATTTTTGAATTACCTCTACTCCCTCATGGTGTGTTGTAGGGAGCTGTCATTTGTTTGGCTCATCTCGGGTGCAGCGAGACCTAACTCTTGCTTACCTGTCGGGGCGGATCGCGGCAACGAGTAGTGGCATTTACATCACTTGTTAATGAATTTGATTATTGTTGAGTTGTCCGCAGTTCGTGGTCTCGCGGTAGCGTTCTCGCTTCTGCCGCGCGCGGGGTCCCGGGTTCGATTCCCAGCGGGGTCAGGGATTTTTCCTGCTTCGAAATGACTGGGTGTTGTTGTCTTTTTTCCGTCATTATCGTTCATCCCCATTACGGTTGGAGGAAGGCAATGGCAAACCACCTGCGCTAGGACCTTGCCTATTACACCGGTGCGGGTCTCCCGCGCATCGTCCCCTACGCTCCTCGGAGTATGGGACCTCATCATCACCATTGTTAAGTTACAATTCTGATGTTACTAGAACGCCTGATCCCTCATGATTTAATCGTTAATCTTGGGCTAGTACACTAAGCCTGTGTCCTCTAGGTCAAATGCCAGTGTCCTTGCATTCATTTTATTCATTTGGGTTCAAAATCCAATTTAAGTATATTTTCCAAAATTTATTGTCAAGTGCTTTCAGTTTTTGCCCAAATGCGCGTGCGTTCGTTAAATCTCGGACACCTTACTTTAAAATTTTGGTGTGCGTCCGTTTGTATCATCTCATTTTTTGGTAATTAGCTTGAGGTGCGCGTTTAGTTCGCCGTTCCGAACACGCATGTGCTATAAGAAATTATTGGGAATTGATTACATTCAGTTTAAATTTCATTCTTTTTGGGGAAAGGAGACTCTGGTGGTTAATGGCAGTACTTAAAGTGTAAATTTCTATCACACACACTTTAATGTCACTTTGCGCCTGCGTTTTAAAAGAGGTGGTGTCTAATTTCCGTAACCAGTCTAGCGCGTGAAGTGTCCCGATTAGCCGGTGGCGTCGGAATTGAAACCTAATCCGTTTAACTTCAGCTGACATTTTTCATTGCATTGTTAAATTCTATATAATTTTTCAAAGTAGTTGGGCATTGGAATAGAGTGCATTGTAAACTAATGTGTGTCACGAATGGTGTTCAACCCCCGCTTGCCCAGTCCTTCCATACCCAAAGCATTCAAGCAACAGGTCGCGTTTCAACAGGTACTCAAAATAGACATCGGTTTATATAACACTATATGCTAGTAAAGTAAATAACAAGATACCTGTAGGCAACTAAAAGAAATAAAATAAAGAAAATGCGGGCTGTTTCAAAAAGAATGAACTCATTTTGGACGCTAACAATTATGAAACGTGGGACATGCCAGCAACCAGATATGTCTTGTTTGAATGGGAGTGACTTAGAGTTTCCGAAAATTGCCGTTAGATGTCGGTCAAAGCGTCTTCTCACTTTGCAGTCAGTCGGATGTAAGATGGCGCCCGTTCAACAGAAGGCGTTTTGTGTGATGTAGTTTGCAGAGAATGAGTCAGTGATATTGGCCTAGCGTGCTTTTCGTGGGGTGCTTTGACGCTGATCCGCCTGCACCCAAAAATATTCGTTATTGGTATCACGAATTTGAAGAGACAGGATGAGTGTGCAGAGGTAACAGTCGGGGTCGACCTCGACCTCGTACTCCTGATGACGTGGTGGTAGGAATACGGCAAGCGTTCGACTGTCGTGCGAGTGTTAAGGCGTCGTTTGCCCTATAAAACATACAGACTACGATTAGTGCAAGGTTCTCGGGTTGGTGATAAAAGGAAATGTGTTGGCTTCAGCAGTGCTCCGCTAGAGCACATGGAAGACGAAACATTTTTACCACACTTAATCTTCAATGATGAGGCAACATTTCATGTTAGCGGTAAAGAAAATCGACATAACGTGCGCATATGGGTACTCGAGAACCATCATGACATTATTCAGCACGAAAGAGACTCGCCTAAAATGAACGTTTTTTGAGAAAGTGTACAGCCCCTTCTTTTTTGAGGAAAACACGGTGACTGGAATGAACTATCTTCAAATGCGGCAGAAGTGGCTTTTTTCACAACTTCAGGAGGGTTCCCATGATTTCATTTTTCAACAGGATGAAGCTCCACCACACTGCACAACAACGTACGTCAATATCTCAATGACATTTTGCCTCAACGCTGGACAGGGCGCATGGGATCCCGAGACACTGCACTGCGTTCTTAGCCTCTAATATCGCCAAACATTTGCCCACGCGACTTTTTCTTATGAATTCGTCTCCCCTTTACTTCTTGACACAGAAGACATAAAGAACAGAACTACTTCCGCCATAACTTTCGTAAAAGTAGATACATCCTGTAAAGTATATGACGAATTAAGCTATCGTCTAGATGTTGTTTGTGCTGCTCCTGGTGGACACATAGAGCATTTGTAATACACTGCTAAAACTTTAAGATTTTGTGCGAATTTTGCGATTCATACCATGTTTGTTGTCTGCTCTTAACAATAAATATAGGCTTTTGAAATCAGGTCATTTGTAATGAAACACCCTGTGTATACCGTTTTGTCTTGCTTCCTACGAGATATCGACTTAGTGAAACACGGTCATCAGAACCGCAAAAGGAGAACCTAATTTGTCCGTCATAACTCCACGGATATTTTCCTGCATTCGTAACAAATGTATAGCGTGTCCATAATTCAGAAGGTGACCTTGTAACTCAGATACCGGATTTACTTCACGTGCTGGAGGTAGTGTGTAGTGAAAGCAGACTGTAAGCAGAGCAACAAAGCTTCCGGTTGTTGTATCAGCCAGATGATAGCCTGGTAGTGAAGACTCGAGGCCCCACCCTATTAGCGCTACCTGTCCGGTCGAGTTAGCTTAGAGCTGCGAGGCACGCGAGCAGCCCTTGACCGCTTAACTAGACCGGCCGGCTCAACTCAAAGCTACTGCTGTCTGACTGGCTTATCTAGAGGCTATTCGCTGGAAACCGTATATAAGCAGCCTTAAAACTAATCACTTACCGAAAAATTTTATTTGTAAATCCATTTACGTTTAGAAATAGTATGTTCAGTGTGAGAGCCTCCCACAGTACCGAATGATCAAATAACTTACATAACTTACAAGATTACGGCCGGATAACGTCCTCGGCAAGCACTGGTATTTCGACAGAGAACGCATTCCACGATGCACAAATGCAATGAGAGATTGCGGTGTATTGTGTGTTATCTTTCTACAACTTTCTTCATCTGGTTTCCGCATCGTTACAGGGCGCTCACAGAGAGTCTGAACTGATATGTACAGTGACATCGCGCTATATATATATATATATATATATATATATATATATATATATATATATATATATATATATATATATATATGCGTATTCAAATACAGGGATATGTAAAAAGGCACAATATGGCTCTGCGGTCGGAAAACCTTATACAAGACAAGTGTCTGGCACAGTTGTTAGATGCGTTACTGTTGCTACAATGGCAGTTTATCAAGATTTAAATGAGTTTGAACGTGGTGTTATAGTCGGTGCACGAGCGATGGGACACAGCATCTCTGAGGTTACCGTACGACCATTTCACGAGTGTACCGTGCATATCAGGATTCCGGTAAAACATCAGATCTCTGACATCGCTGCGACTGGAAAAAGATCCTGCAGGAACGGAATCAACGATGGCTGAAGAGAACCGTTCAATGTGACAGAAGTGCAACCCTTCCGCGAACTGTTGCAGATTTCAATGCTGGACCATCAAAAAGTGTCAGCATGCGAACCATTCAACGAAACATTATCGATATGGCCTTTCTGAGCCGAAGGCCCATTCATGTACCCTTGGTGACTGGTCGACACAAAGCTTTGCCCCTCGCCTCGACCCGTCAACACCAGCCTTGGACTGTTGATGAATGGAAACATTTTGCCTCGTCGGATGAGTCTCATTTCATATTGTATGGACGTGTACGGGTATGGAGACAACATCAAGAATCCATGGACCCTGAATTCAGAAAGGGGTCTGTTCAAGCTGGTGGAGGCTCCGTAATGGTGTGGGGCGTGTGCAGTTGGAGTGATATGGGGCAACTGATACGTCTAGATGCGACTGTGACAGGTGACATGTACGTAAGCATAGTCTGGTCACCCGCATCCATTCATATCCATTGTGTATTCCGACAGACTTGGGCAATTCCAGCAGGACAATGCGACACCCCATAGGTCCAGAATTCCTACACAGTGGCTCCAGGAACACTCTTCTGTGTTTAAACACTTCCGTTGGCCACCAAACTCCCCAGACATGAACATTGTGGAGGATACTTGGGACACCTTGCAACGTGTTGTTCAGAGGAGGTCTCCACTCCCTCGTACTCTTATGGATTTATGGAAAGCCCTGCAGGATTTCCGATGTCAATTCACTCCGGCACTCCTTCAGACATCAGTCGAGTCCATGCCACATCGTCTTGCGGTACTTCTGCGTGCTCGCGGGGCGCTACACGATAGTAGGAAGGTGTACCAGTTTCTTTGGCTCTTCATTGGATTCGACGCCGCTTTCGCGTCTATAACGTTGACGTGATGTGCAAAAACAGTCTCCAACCCGGCCAGAACTCGAACCAGGAATCGTAAAATCTAGAGGCAGCAACGCTAACCACTTTTTTCTTTTCAAACTTTTATTGAAAGAAATTTAATATTATACAAAGACATCACAATAACGCAAAACAAAATTAGTTTATGAATAACTATGTATATTGTAACACTTTCACACATCAGTCTGAAATATGGTCTGTTATGAAAGGACACTTTATGCATGTTTTGGATCTGTGCTTGTAAATCGTTATCAACTTTGAATGAATTTTTCTTTTCTTTCGTGGATAATTGTTGAAAACTCCTTCCTTTCTGCTTTTCATTTCAGTTCGATAGTCAATTGTTGCTTAATCGTATGTTTTAGATAGTTTTCGAAGTCATATTTATTTTATTTTCGCTGTGATACTGTGTAGTGATATACGATATAGTCAAAAATTTCCTTGTTTTTATTGTCTTCTGGCAGTATACAGGGTGTAAATTTTAAGTTGACAAAGCAGAATAACTCGAAAAATAAGCTTGAGGTATAAAAAATGTAGAATACAACGTTTATTATTTTCAAGGGGGACTTCTGCTGGTGCTAAAATTAGCCCGCCACCCCAGCCCCCTGGGGTTGGGGTGAGATGCAACTTTAAAATTTCAAATGGGAACGCCCATTTTTTATTGCAGAATCAGATTATACATAAAAAACTACGTACATTATGTCTTAAACATTTGTTTTGAGTCTTGGTAGTTGGCGCTGTAATTCAATAAAATCCATGTTCTCATTTTTCCGTGGAAAATGGTTACGGATCAACAAAAAGTGAGTTCACTCGTTAGTAAGGAAGATGTTTGGTTAGCTAGTTAGCTAGTCAGATGATTTGTTTGATAATTAAAAGTTGTGTTGCCTTATGACCACGAAACAAACAAAACTTATCCGAATCTGCGGAAAAAAATTAATATTTGGGTCAACAGTTGTAAAACTCTAATTTCTCTCTCTCAAACCCCACCCCATGGGGAGAGAGGAAGACTTTTAGTTTGAGCGAATCAAAATTTACGAAGTAGATAAATATTTTTAATTTATCCGTAACCATTTTCCACGCAAAAATGAGAACATGGATTTTCTTGAATTACAGCACCAACTGTCAAGTATCAAAACAAATGTTTAAGACAAAATTTACGTAGTTTTTTATGTAGAATCTGATTCTGAATAAAAAATGGGGGCTCCCCTCTCAAATTTTAAAGTTTCTGGGGTGGTGGGCTAATTTTAGCACCAGCAGATGTCCCCCTCGAAAATAATCAACTTTGGATTCTACACATTTTTTCGTGTGAAGCTTATTTTTCGACTTATTTTGGTTTGTCAACTTAAAATTTACATCCTGTATACCGTGTTTACTGTTCTTTACTCCAGTACTGAGTTTTGCGATTGGGTACGGAACATCATCTGCGCTTAGGAAATCGGCTGGTGCCGTATATTTGGAAGCCGTTCTTTTTATACTCGCTAACTTCTGCCTGACAACTTGCCAAATTTCAGTTACATTTTTACACACGAATCTGCGTTCTTCGCTGTCACTTATGTTACAAGACGAACACGTAGGTGAGTTCGCTATGTGGGTCTTACAAAGTCATGAATGGCTCGAAACATTTTTGTTAACTACATTATGTCCTTTTGACGTACAGCGTTACGTTTGCGTTGTTTATGGAAATGAAGGAACCCAGTGCTAAAATACAAGGTCCTATGAAAGCGAAATGAGATTGCTCGCATTACTGAGGACGTATTCGTCGAGTTGTATTAGTGCAGGATCGTTTTCCGACTTTTGTGCCCTTACCCTGTAAACGGGTTTAATCACAGGCAATAAAGTCCATGGCTGCGTGCAAGTGGTTCACTGAATAAGTGTGTTAACATTCCGATAGAAAATGTCGAGTACCAGTTCTGGAAAAAAAAAAAATCAAGACTGAAGCTGTAAATTTGTTTACTTGCCAATAAGCTCACCTTGAAAATAGTACCTGTCTGAATCCACACCCGACTCCATCGTTACTAATGCTCAAAACATATTTGCTTTATGTTTTCTGTGGGACTGCATGTGAGCTACGTCCTTTATGCTTTCCAGCGCAGCGCCGAACGCCTATAATAAATTGATCTTCCACTGCAAATGACTTAATAAAGCTTAGTTCAGTTACCGAGCCGGTTCAATCCTTAACTTTGAGCAAAGGATAACCCATGCTGCTTGTGAACTGAGAAGATAATTTAACCGTGAATAACAGTTTAAAAGTCAGCATATAAATTACTGATTTTTCTCCGAAAGCAGATACGAATGAGCAAGAATCACTGATCAGAAATGCATTACCTGACCGGTTTAATTTAAATAAACTTCCTTAAACCGTATTTCTGGCTGGGCGCTGTTTTAAACTATAATTCCGATAGTCATGCTATGAAAGAATAACGTAGCTCAGGACTGTAAATTAACACAAGGAACAAAGTATCAATTTATACGATACTATAGTAGAATGCAGTAAAATGATGTTCTCATGGTATGTACAGGATGTTAGGGGTATAAGTGGTGATATTTTTATTGGTGCCTGAGGAAAATGTATCAAACAACATTACATCAGTATTTAATTCATTTGCAGATTAATAATTAGGGGTAGTATGTTCATATGTTGTTTAGTACTTCAAAATACTTGTGGAAAAAGGAAGTCATTAATACCTGTTTTCCCCTGTGCAGCAGGACAGGTGTTGAAGTGCGAAGACGTGGAAGCAAAGCGGTCGATCTATCCTGAAAGGT
Source organism: Schistocerca americana (assembly GCF_021461395.2). NCBI lineage: Eukaryota > Metazoa > Arthropoda > Insecta > Orthoptera > Acrididae > Schistocerca > Schistocerca americana. Next base: position 920,587,024 of record NC_060119.1, on the reverse strand, counting down.
ATAATCCACTTAGTGGTGTAGTTGCAGCGAAGCAGAAAATATCAACTAATAAATTACGTGACGTGACTATGCAGTGCCCGGCGGCCTTCACTTAACGACAGATAGTAGCGTTGTTTTCGTAGAGTTGTCAGTAATAACAGACAAGCAACACTGGGTGAAAAAATCGAAGAAATCAATGTGGGACGCACGACGAACGTATCCGGTAGGACAGTGTAATGAAATTAGGCGTTAAGGGGCTATGGCAGCAGACGACCGACTTAAGTGCCATTGATAACAGCACGACATCGCCTGCAGCGACTTTCCTGGACTGGCCACTTTATCGGTTGGGCTCTAGACGACTGGAAAACCGTGGCCTGATCGGTTGAGTCCCCATTTAGTTGGTAAGAACTCATAGTAGTGTTCGAGTGTGGCGCAGACTCCACAAAGCCATGAACCCAAATTGTCAACAAGGCACTGTGCAAACTGTTGGTGGCTCGATAATGGCATGGGCTGTATTTTTATGGAACGGACTTGGTCCTCTGGTCCAACTGAAACGATCAATGACTATGTTCAGATGCTTGGAGACCATTTGCAGCCATTCATGGACTTCATGTTCCCAAACAACGATGGAATTTTCATGGATGACAAGGCGCCATGTCACTGGGCTACAATTGCTCGCGAATATTTCAAGAACATCCTGACAATTCGAGCAACTGATATGGCCACCTAGGTCATCCGATATGAATTTCATCGAAAATTTCTGGGTGGTAATCCAGAGGAGAACCTCTTGTATGAACATCAAGACCTCAGATGGAAAACCAGTTCTAAGCAAAGAAGGGAAAGCGGAAAGGTGGAAGGAGTATACAGAGGGTCTATATAGCGGCGATGTACTTGAGGGTGATATTGTGGAAATGAAAGAGGAAGTAGATGAAGATGAAATGGGAGGTATGACACTGCACGAAGAATGTGATAGAGCACTGAAAGACCTAAGTCGAAACAAGGCCCCGGAAGTAGACAACTTTCTATTAGAACTACTGATAGCCTTGGGAGATCAAGCCCTGACGAAACTCTACATCTGGTGAGCAAGATGTATGAGACAGGCGAAATACCCTCAGACTTCAAGAGGAGTATAATAATTCCAATGCCAATGAAAGCAGGTGTTGACAGGTGTGAAAATTACCGAACTATCAATTTAATAAGTCACGGCTTCAAAATACTAACATGAATTGGTTACAGACGAGTGGAGAAACTGGTGAAAGCCGACCTTCGGGAGGATCAGTTTGGATTCTGAAGAAATTTTGGAACACGCGAGGCACTACTGACCCTACGACTTATTTTAGAAGATACGTTAAGGAAAGACAAACCTACGTTTCTAGCATTTGTAGACTTAGAGAAGGCTTTTGACAATGTTGATTAAAATACTCTCTTTCAAATTCTGAAGGTGGCATGGGACAAATACAGGCAGCGAAAGACCATTTAAAATTTTTACAGAAACCAGATGGACCTATGCCCTTTGTAGTCTGGTCCCTTCAGTCCCCACAACCAAATCCAGGTGGCAGTTATGAGAGTGGAGAGGCGTGAAAGGGAAGCAGTGGTTGGACAGGGAGTGAGACAGGGCTGTAGCCTATCCTCGATGTTATTTAAACTCTATATTGAGCAAGCAGTAAAGGAAACAAAAGAAAAATTTGGAGTAGGAATTAAAATCCATGGACAAGAAATAAAAACTTTGCGATTTGACGATGACATTGTAATTCTGTCAGAGACAGCAAAGGACCTGGAATAGCAGTTGAATGAAATGGACAGTGTCTTGAAAGGAGGATATGAGATTAACATCAACAAAAGCAAAACGAAGATAATGGAATGTAGTCTAACTAATCAGGTGATGGTGAGGGAATTAGATTAGGACATGAGACATTTAAAGTAGTAGATGAGTTTTGCTATTTGGTGAGCAAAATAACTTTTTCCTTGCTTTGGTGTAAGGAATATGTCCTCGAAGTCTGTAAATGGAATTTAGTTACACCTTGTAAATTAGATTAAAAGTCACACAGGTAACAAACTAGCACTTTCCGCTACTGAACTTCTCGGTGATGGTTTGCACTTCAGACTGCTTGTTTTTATTTTCCTGTGACAAAGTTCTATGGTAAAATTAGTAGTTACTGAGAGAACTTAATCTAGAGCTCAGCATTGTATGGCAGTTAACCATGGAATGCGGGGAAACTGAGAAAGCAGAAAATCGAAGCGTTGCTGATGTAGTGCTAGAGAAAGATGACGAAAATGAAGTGAAGTGTGCTGATTAGAAATGAGGAGATGCCCTGCAGAATCGGCGCGGAAAGGAATATGAGCCAAATACTGAACAGAAGTAGTGGCTGGATAATAGGACATGTGTTAAGGCATCGGGGAATGACACCCACGGTACTACAGGGAGTCATACTGATTAAAAACTGTAGCGGGTGACTGCAGTACATTCAACAAATAACAGAGGACTTCCAATATAAGTGTTGCTCGTAGACGAAGCGTTCGGCGCAGAAGAGAATGCCGTGGCTGCCCGCATCAAATTCGAGGACAAAAGACAGAAGTCTCTCTTCGCGTATCTGAGTGGTCAAGTAGGCTTTCTTCTTGGGCTTTGCTGTTTTCTTTTCCGATTTCAGCCTTGTGGGGTGGAGCATGTAACGCCGGAAATGCATATCCTCCTATTTCCATCTATTGTACGATAAATTTTTTTCCTTATTTTGTTATCTGAAGATATGACATTTCTATGTCTTTATATATTGTAATTGTTTTACTATTTGTATATTTATTTATGCATTTATGTCGATGTATAATTGGATTGTTTTGTAATACTATTTGTATTTTTACGCTGGGTCTTGCCTAGGGAAAACTATGCTATCGAACGACTACATCGATAGGTCGTGTGGAGAACCAAAGTGTTTAGGATCTTTGGTAGTGTTATCTCTGCCACATGAAGCGCGGGCAGAGAGAGTTTGGCTGGAGTAGGGCGGTGGAGCAGGTGTTGTGTGACGCTCCCGCGAGTTGCCGCGCTTTCGGGGTTTGGCAGCATGTAATTGCGCTCGACTTGCTATAATAGTTTCTGACACGGTGTCGCGGACGGGAAGCATTAGCTGGTGCACATCAAGAGCCCGTTTCATCTGGTGACAGTGTCGAGAAGAAGGCGCGCCAACATCCACCTTCTGCAACAGCGACGGCCGACAATGAGTGACTGTCGCCACGTCCTCGACCGACGACTTTAAACCTTCAATCAACCAACAAGGAAGACTGGAAGCACGTAAAGTTTTAGAACTGTAAGGCAGACCTCAGCTTTTCAAACTGTTCCATTTTTGTAACTATAATTACAGCAACTTAGCATGAACATTTGTTGCTCATTGTCCCAATTGCATTACCAAGCAGGGTCCCTTCCTTTTCCGGAATGAACCCGAGTGTCGTTGAAATTCAAACGCCAGCATTAAAGTAATATTATTCCATTTCACTGCTTTAATTTCAAAGTTCAGTTAAGGTATTCATAGCTGGCTACAGTATTTAGATTACGCAAGCACAAATTAAGAGTGCGAGTTTTGTTACCATATTTTAGCTTACCTGTACGTATATTTTAGCTTAGTACGTACCAAGCTCGGCTTGGTACGTACTAAATGTTACTATTGTTAATTGTTCAGAATCATTTAATTCAAGTTCAAAGTTAAATCTCTTATTTCTAAATCGCGTAGATTCAAGCAGCTTTTGAAATGATTGTTGAGGTAGCCCAAGACTAACCTTATTTTACTGAACTTGGTAGTGCTTCAGAAACAAATCTCACTACTAATTTCAGTCACTAAATTAACTTTCAATTTTCCGGTTTTATTAATTCTTTTGCTAAATTAAGTCAGAGTGTAGCGAAATTTATTACTTCTGACAAACTTTCAGTTTTCACACAACACGTGTCAACCTTCAGTTGCCACGCTTTTAGTGCTAATTATATGTGCAATAACCTTTCTTTTTCATTTATTATAGTAATTTTCCATAGGACTGGCGACCGTAATTTCCCCCAAATCTCAAATATCTAATTACCGCTAGTTAATTGTTAACGTAACGGCCGCACATTTACTTTCTTTATTAACTCTACCCCTTTTCAAAATTAATTTCCACCAATTTCATTTGAATTTTTCCTTTCATTTAGATGTAACTCTTTCCTCCCTCTTTACCGACAGATTAACTTCGGTGACGGTTGCTTTTCCCAAATTTACATTAGGTACACGCGGTTTAATTTTTCACTGTCATTAAGGTCGATAAGTGAGGAGGAGGTTACAAGCAGTTTATTTCTGAAGAAATTGCTACCCTCAAGATTAATCCCCCTCGTCTCACGCTATTGTCATCGGCAGGAGAGATCACCTCGTTTTTCCGCTTCGGAGCGAGGAGTGAACCAGTACAGTTCTACAAGTCAGACGACAGGAATTTCCTCTGCCGCCGCAGCTGTGCACGTCGAACGTGCGTTGCGTGCTGTCCGAAGCGATCGTGCGGACGCACATATTTACCGCGGAATGTGAGTTCCAACAAACGGGTCACGTTTGGGCAATAAAGTTCACCCGCACTCGAGGTAATGCTCCAGTTAACGACCTCGCGCTCCTGACTGTTTCCAGAAACTAATTTATACGTTACACCGTAGCACAATGTGGGGAGACCTCTACCTTTTGCCAACTGCCAGCTGCCGACCACCAACTGTAGCTGAGCTAATTTCTGTTTCCTTAACATCTTTCGGCTGCGAAACTACTCAGTCAACATAGCTTGTTTCTATCAATACATGACTTTCAATAAAGTTATTGATATGAGATCACGCAGCAATTTGTGTGTGTGTGTGTGTGTGTGTGTGTGTGTGTGTGTGTGTGTGTGTCAGAGAAAGAGAGAGAGAGTTGTTACTCTTACCAATCGCTCGCAGCTCTGACCAGTGACACTAGCGCATTGATAAAAATTTGGTAGAGCTACAGTTGGTGACTGACTAACAAGCTAGATTTACAGACCTTGCCCACAACGTGCTATTAAGGTACATGTTTCACCAGCTATGATTCTACCTCTCCGGAAGCAAATCCTTCATGCGTGTGCGAAAATGATCTACAGCTTGTGACGTCAGAATTGGGTGACCGCGGGACAATGGAGAGCAGCCTCTACCAAGGCAATGAACAACGTCTTCAACAGAGAATCATGAAAAATCAACACACAGATGCTTAAGAATAAAATCAAAGAAAGTTTTAAGGGTAAAGTATTCGTGTGGTAGCAGTATGGCCGCGCGGGATTAGCCGAGCGGTCTTAGGCGCTGCAGTCATGGACTGTGCAGCTGGTCCCGGCGGAGGTTCGAGTCCTCCCTCGGGCATGGGCGTCCTTGGGATACTTCAGGTTAAGTAGTGTGTAAGCTTAGGGACCGATGACCTTAGCAGTTAAGTCCCATAAGATTTCACATACATTTGAACATTTTTGGTAGCAGTATGTGGATCAAATGGTTAAAATGGCTCTGGGCACTATGGGACTCAACTTCTGAGGTCATTAGTCCCCTAGAACTCAGAACTAGTTAAACCTAACTAACCTAAGGACATCACACACATCCATGCCCGAGGCAGGATTCGAACCTGCGACCGTAGCGGTCTCGCGGTTGCAGACTGCAGCGCCTAGAACCGCACGGCCACTTCGGCTGGCAGCAGTATGTGTTTGGGAGAATCGATGGGTACGGTTCTATGACTGACAGGCATAGAAGTTAAACGGCTAAGGCATATCGACGTCAGTTCTGTATTCAATAAAGAAAACCATATCTCTCGTGAAATTTATTTTATTTTACGCACTGCTTGTTAGCGTCCGTCTCAGGATCTTCGGCTACTTTTGTTTTAATGGTTTTTCTGATTTTCGCCGGCACAAGTGACTGGCATTGTGGCGCTCTGGAGTCGAGACAGCCGCCCGAGATTATACGAATATGCACCTATTACGCCAACGTCTCAGGGATTTGCGCTGGTCCTTACCGCAATGGTTCTCCTCTTGCTACTTGGAACGATCGTGCGGTGGAACGTGGAAGTCCGGAATCCATTTATCATGAGGCTCACTTTTCTACTGATGAAATCAGTGTTATGTTTGTGAATTTCTGTGGCTTCCCTGAACAAGCGGACGTGTTAGCTCCGTATGTCGATGAATTTTATTATTTGGTCGATCTCACGAAGTGCATGCTCCGCTATGGCCAATTTCTTCACTTCTCATAACCTCCAGTACCGTTTGTATTTCGTAATAATGGTTTTTATGGAACGTCCAATCACATCATCACACACTATGTGATCAAAAGTATCCGGACACGCCTATGTAATTAAGAACTAACCATTAGGTATCAGGAGCGGTGAACCAGCCAGTAGAAGAGCAGGCGGGGAGTACTCTGTTGTCAGTAGAAATGCAGTAACAGCAGAATGGGTCGGTTAGAAGAGCTCAGTGACTTGGAACGTGGACGAGTCATTGGACGTAGGACATACAGCATAGAGCATTGCGGAGAGTGGTTGCAAGAAATCGCATGAAATCAGCGGAAGGAATCACTTGTGCGATTCAAAGTTCTATCAGCATTCCAGCTAGCACAGTGACTATTCATACCGAGTTGAAAAGAATGTGGTTCAGGGGTCGGACAGCTCCTCATTACTGACATATTCCTGTAGTCAGTGCTGAGAGAAGCCTGAGATGGTGTAAAAAGTGACGTCACTGGACAGTAGATGACTTGAAACGAATTATTTGGAGTGATGAAACACGCTATACCCTATCACAATCCGATGCGATGATTGGACTCCAGCGAATGTGAGGCTATGGTTTGTTGATAATATCGTTCCTGAAATGGACTAACCAGCCCAGTGTCCCGTTCTGAAGCCAGTGGAACTTTTTTGAAATGAGTTACAACATTGAATTTGCTCCAGACCCCAGTGCCTAACATCACTAAATCCACTGGTTTCGGCTCTTGAGGAAGAACGGATTGCCATTCCTCCATAGACTTTCAGGCACCCAGTAAAAGTGTCCTCATCAGAGTTCGAGTCACCATAATCCTAAATTAATGTGCAGTAACAGGTGTTCAGGTACTTGAGATCAGACATTGCAGACCTTTCCACATGTAAACGGTTTGGAATACATTCCTGACATTGCGTGTTGGTCACTTTTGTCCTTTGCCAGTCTGAGACACACTGTAATATCATGGTATGTTTCTTAACAGTCTTCAAGCCGAGTTTGCATATTACCCGCCGATTCTGTCCATCACGTTGGGGTTTATAGCAGAGACGACATATCTAAAAAATTCTTAAGCTGACGTGTCACTACGTCGAGTGTTAGGTTTCCTGAAGTCTTTTTATGCAACGGTGTACGCACTGCTCTTTATAACGCATTTCAGGTGTTAAACCTCTCGTCTGACGTACCGCGACTCACATATTTATCTTGCACGCATTACGAGCACATCAATCATTCCTCTTTCCTGGCTCGTTTGGTGATTTCATAGATTTTGCAGGTATTAGCCTAATTGTGTCAGTTTTTGCTACATGGTGTGGCCAAGGTTCTCACCATTCCTCGAAACCTGCATATCTAAAAAGGATAGTTTTGGTCTTGTACTACCTCCACAGTAATTTTCATGTTTATGTGTCTTGGGAAATCACTCAGCCATTCCTTATCGTGACGACAGAACTGTTGTTCGCGTACTTTTACAACACATTAGGTTTACGAAGTACCAAGCCCAGATCATTTCTTACGAAATCCTCTTCCATAAAAAACAAACTGGCTATCACTAGATTAAGTGTAACACCGAAGGCGACATCTTCTAGCTGTCAGAAGAAATCGCCATTCAATAGAAAGTATCCCGTGGTAAGGCAAGCATGAAAGAGCTTGTTGATGTCCCGTGGAGAACTGGAACTGATACGGCACTTTGCCAAACACAGAAACAACAACAAAGCTGACCAGGATGTCGACTGATCCAAGTTTTAGTTTCTTCAGATTCCCAGCGAAATTTCCTGAGTCTTTCATGTACGTGTTGTTCTTTCACTACAGCAGATGAAGCAGAGATGCCAAGTGTATATACCTGTTTTCACGACAGTGGGCACAGAGCACTTACAACCGGTCTTAATGGTACATCGTCCATATGGAATTTTCATAACCCATAGTGGCAGCTCCCTTTCTTAAAACGTGGCTTTGAATTTATTGAAATGTTTTTCAGTCACAGGTGCTACAGTTCAATAATCATTTTGTTCTCTTTGTTCTTGACGAACCACCGCTATAAGGAGCCTAAATCAGAAATATCCTAGAAAGCTTCGACTACCAGCGTAAAAGTCATAACTAGGGCCCCACATTTAGCATTCCTCCGCTATGGGTGCCTCTCGTAAAACACTTGTACACAAAATGTGAGAACAAGGGTAAATGTTAGTTTCATCTTCGCGCAGCGATGTACGAACAGTTAAGTACGCAAAACTACCAAACTAAATTGACACGCTTTCGTATAAAGCCACTCCACGAATAAAACTATTGTTAATTGAATTAAAAAATGTTTCGGTGATTTAAGTACTTTTTTCTATTTTGTTCCGAGAACTTTTTAACCACCCTCGTATATTTTTCAAACACTATTACAACCACTGCATCTCATAGAAATAAATTCTTAAGTCTTTGAAATATATGAGTGATAACCGTAATATCTGTGGGGCATTAGAAATCGCATAATCGACCATGGCTGCAATTCGAACACAATTACAATTCTGCCTTGGATTTTACAAACTACCGCCAGTAATGGATTCAATGTTTCTTAGATCATTGTTACATGCCTACAGTGCGTTCACATTAGTTTCCCGGTTACTCCATTCCCCGTTACAAGAGGCTGGATGGCTACTCGGACATTCTTAGGAGTGAACTTAAAACAATTTTTTCCACCATTACTAATAAAAAGAATTTTCCCCCACTTGCCACCATTCATCCATTACTCATAAACCGTTTGACTTTGGTTATCTTACCGTTACATTTGCAAATAATATTTTATCAGGTAAAGAAAGCAAACACGTATGTAACTGGACTGTTACAACATACAGCCGGTGTGGTAGGACTTCTATGTTGTAGAGCTTTGCCTTTGCAACCGTTAGGAGATGCCTCAATTAACCATTTTCGATGCAACGGACCTGCACTTTGGTACGTCGTCGAGTCCATTATGTCATAAATCTTCTGTCCATACTCTTCGGTCTTCATTACAACGGTCGCACTTCCCTTGTCAACAGGGAGTACGATTACGCTTCTGTCGCCATTAAGTCTCTTAATAGCTTTTAACGTTCCTCTTTTAAGGCAGCAATCTGGTGAGTTTGCTCTACACAGTATCCTGAAGGTTTCACTGCGTATTTCAGCTTTTTCACGAGTTAGTTTCCAAATGGGTGCATCGGTGTTCGCAATGGTATCATCCGTAGGTAAAGTTCTGGGGATGATAGTGAAATTCCGTTCTTTTTGAAGGACAGACACTCCCTTACGTCGACCAATGTGTTTTACATGTCGGGAATGGACCTGTTAATATGTTTTCCGCATCTTCAAACTACTTCTTCTGTCACTCTACGTAGCGGTAGCGTTCAAAGTTCCTGTGAGTGATGATGTACATTTTAATCCTTATTTTCTCTGGTAAATGACGCGAACAATTAACATCAAAATGACCAAGCGATAAGTTAAATAGACGGGTGGACAGTTAGAAATAACTGTAGTTTGGTTTACAACAGAGATGCTGCCGTTGATCTGATTGCGACACGGCCCTGACTTTTCGTTCTTGTATCTATTTATTTATTTATTGTAAACCTGCGGCACCAGCAAGTCTGTACACCCCTGCTTTGCAACATTCAAGGCACGGAGTAGAGTGCCACGGTAGTAATTCAGAGAGGTGCAAAACGATCAATCTGCGCAGTGAAATGAACATTATGAATTGAAAATTACTTTCTCATATACGGGTAGTCGTGTATGTCTTTCTTAGCAGGATGTTTATCCTGGAATTTGTAAGAACTTTTGTTAAATTAATGCATTCATGGTCATATACTGACAGGACTAACACGCACAGTATTCTTCTATTTCAGCGAAGTATTCGTAGTGTTAATAATTTATAACTGTGCTGAGCAATATGTGAAGAACACTACCCGGTTTCTGTTCCATATCTGGAATATAGTTTCAACTTTTATGCTTCAGGGCTGACATATTTCATATCCTTCACTGTCTCAATATAGTCCTCTGATTAACTTGCAAAAAACGAAAAGATCCACATATTTAGCCCAGTATACGTACGACGATCTTAAGCTACCCTGCTAAAACTTTGCTGCTTTCCTGATTAATTTAAGTAACATTCCTGAAGGCAAACAACACTTAATATTTTTCCTAAAATGACCGTGATCAGATGTTTTGCTCGTGTGATTTTCTTATATTTTTTGTTGACAGCAGGATTATATGGTGAGGGCAGTAGCTCACAACAAAAAGAAGGAGGCGAGAGGAGTAGGGGGAGAGGACTGGCAAACGTATATTTTTTTGCAGATTTTTATCTGTATATAGGATCTCAACTTTGCGCATTGTATATTAAGGCCTGATTTGTCTAAATGCTTAGTGCTCATTTAAATTCTCATGAAATATTTAAAGAACTATTCATGAAGTATTAGGAAAGTGATTTGAGAACATCGTCCGAAGGAGGAGTCATAAGACAATGTATCACGTGTTACATTTTCGAAACATTCTGGATGAAAGGAATAAAAGAAACTCAACAATCTTGTCAAAATAATGAATGAAATTCGTGACGGACTATTAACTTCGTTGCTAGCGAACGGTTTATTTAAGGAAGACTTATACTGAGGTGACAGAAGTCAGGGGATATCTCCTAATATCGTGTCGGACCTCTTTGCCCTGCCTAAAGCGGCAAGACGCAGTGAATACCTTCGCTGCGCAGTGCCGATGGTACTGTTACCTTCGACTGCGCCGGTAAAGCGGAGTTATTGAACGCAGTTTTCCGAAATTCCTTCACCACGGAAGATGATTGGAATATTCCAGAATCTGAAACACGAACAACTGCTAGCATGAGTTTCTTAGAAATAGATACCTTAGGGGTTGCGAAGCAACTCAAATCGCTTGATACGGGCAAATCTTCAGGTCCAGATTGTATACTGATTAGGTTCTTTTCATATTACGCTGATACAATAGCTCCCTACTTAGCTCTCATATACAACCGCTCGCTCACCGATAGATCTGTACCTACAGATTGGAAAATTGCGCAGGTCGCACCAGTGTTTCAGAAAGGTAGTAGGAGTAATCCATCTAACTACAGACCTATATCATTGACGTCGGTTTGCAGTAGGGTTTTGGAGCATATACTGTATTCAAACATTGTGAATCACCTCGAAGGGAACGATCTATTGATACGTAATCAGCATGGTTTCAGAAAACATCGTTCTTGTGCAACGCAGCTAGCTCTTTATTCGCACGAAGTAATGGCCGCTATCGACAGGGGACCTCAAGTTGATTCCGTATTTCTAGATTTCCGGAAAGCTTTTGACACCGTTCCTCACAAGCGACTTCTAATCAAGCTGCGGGCCTATGGGGTATCATCTCAGTTGTGCGACTGGATTCGTGATTTCCTGTCAGGAAGGTCGCAGTTCGTAGTAATAGACGGCAAATCATCGAGTAAAACTGAAGTGATATCAGGTGTTCCCCAGGGAAGCGTCCTGGGACCTCTGCTGTTCCTGATCTATATAAATGACCTGGGTGACAATCTGAGCAGTTCTCTTAGGTTGTTCGCAGATGATGCTGTAATTTACCGTCTAGTAAGGTCATCCGAAGACCAGTATCAGTTGCAAAGCGATTTAGAAATGATTGCTGTATGGTGTGACAGGTGGCAGTTGACGCTAAATAACGAAAAGTGTGAGGTGATCCACATGAGCTCCAAAAGAAATCTATTGGAATTCGATTACTCGATAAATAGTACAATTCACAAGACTGTCAATTCAACTAAGTACCTGGGTGTTAAAATTACGAACAACTTCAGTTGGAAAGATCACATAGATAATATTGTGGTGAAGGCGAGCCAAAGGTTGCGTTTCATTGGCAGGACACTTAGAAGATGCAACAAGTCCACTAAAGAGACAGCTTACACTACACTCGCTCGTCCTCTGTTAGAATATTGCCGCGCGGTGTGGGATCCTTACCAGGTGGGATTGACGGAGGACATCGAAAGGGTTCAAAAAAGGGCAGGTCGTTTTGTGTTATCACGTAGTAGGGGAGAGAGTGTGGGAGATATGATACGCGAATTGGGATGGAAGTCATTAAAGTAAAGACGTTCTTCGTCGCGGCGAGATCTACTTACGAAATTTCAGTCACCAACTTTCTCTTCCGAATGCGAAAACATTTTGTTGAGCCCAACCTACATAGGTAGGAATGTTCATCAAAATAAAATAAGAGAAATCAGAACTCGAACAGAAAGGTTTAGGTGTTCGTTTTTCCCGCGCGCTGTTCGGGAGTGGAATGGTAGAGAGATAGTATGATTGTGGTTCGACGAACCCTCTGCCAAGCACTTAAATGTCAATTGCAGAGTAGTCATGTAGATGTAGAAGTCGACATGGCAGGCACTCAATAAGTCGCTGGGAGTCTCCTGCTGGAAAACTGAGGCATGATGCCTCTATAGCCGTCCATAATTGCGATACTGTTGCCGGAGCTGGATTCTGTGCACGAACTGACCTCTTGTCCCATAAATGTTCGATGGGACTCATGTCGGGCGATCTGGGTGGCCAAATCATTCGCTCCAATTGTCCAGAATGTTTCAACCAATCAAACTGTTGTGGCCCAGTGACATAATGCATTGTTATCCATAAATGTTTCATCGTTGTTTGGTTGCACATAGTCTCCAAGCAGCAGAACATAACCACTTCCAGTAAATCAATGTAAACACAGCACACATCATTATGGAGCAACCACTAGCTTGCACAGTACCTTCCTGACAACTTGGGTCCATGACTTCGTGGGGTCTGCGGTTCTCTCGAACCCTACCATCAACTCTCTCCAACTGAAATCGGGACTCATCTGACAAGGTCACGTTTCTGCAATTGTCTAGGTTCCAACCGATATGGTAACGAATCCAGAAGAGACGCTGCACCCGATGTCGTGCTGTTTGCAAAAGCACTCGCACCGGTCGTCTGCCGCCATAACCCACTAACGCCGTGCTGTCCTAACGGACACGTTCGTCGTACGTTCTGCATTGATTTCTGCGCCTATTTCACGCAGTGTTGCTTGCCTTTTAGCACTGACAACTCTACGAAGACAAAGCTGCGGTCGACGGCGTCGGCCACTGGGTTGTCCGTGGTGATAGATGATGCCTAGAATTTGGTTATCTCGACACACTCTAGACACTGTGGATCTCGAAATATTGAATTCTATAACGATTTCCGAAATGGAATGTCTCATGCGTCTAGTTCAGACTACCATTTCGTGTTCAGAGTCTCTTAATTGCCGTCGTGCTGCCATAATCACGTCGAAAAGTTTTTCACTTTAATTCCCTGAGTCACCTAGCGTACGCGATGCTACCGCCATATACAGGGCGGTCTATTGACAGTGACCAGGCCAAATATCTCACGAAATAAGCATCAAATGAAAAAACTACAAAGAACGAAACTCGTCTAGCTTGAAGGGGGAAACCAGATGGCGCTATGGTTGGCTCGCTAGATGGCGCTGCCATAGGTCAAACGGATATCAACTGCGTTTTTTTTTAAATAGGAACCCCTATTTTTTATTACATATTCGTGTATTACATAATGAAATAAGAATGTTTTAGTTGGACTACTTTTTTTCCTTTGTGATAGATGGCGCTGTAAGTACGTGGTATCACGTAACATTCCCCCAGTGCGGACGGTATTTGCTTCGTGATACATTACCCGTGTTAAAATGGACCGTTTACCAATTGCGGAAAAGGTCGACATCGTGTAGATGTATGGCTATTGTGATAAAAATGCCCAACGGGCGTGTGCTATGTATGCTGCTCGGTATCCTGGACGACATCATCCAAGTGTCCGGACCGTTCGCCGGATAGTTAACTTATTTAAGGAAACAGGAAGTGTTCAACCACATGTGAAACGTCAACCACGTCCTGCAACAAATGGTGATGCCTAAATAGGTGTTTTAGCTGCTGTCGCGGCTAATCCGCACATCAGTAGCAGACAAATTGCGCGAGAATCGGGAATCTCAAAAACGTCGGTGTTGAGAATGCTACATCAACGTCGATTGCACCCGTACCATATTTCTATGCACCAGGAATTGCATGGCGACGACTTTGAACGTCGTGTACAGTTCTGCCACTGGGCACAAGAGAAATTACGGGACGATGACAGATTTTTTGCACGCGTTCCATTTAGAGACGAAGCGTCATTCACAAACCGCGGTAACGTGAACAGGCATAGTATGCACTATTAGACAACGGAAAATCCACAATGGTTGCGACAAGTGGAACATCAGCGACCTTGGCGGGTTACTGTATGGTGCGGCATTATGGGAGGAAGGATAATTGGCCCCCATTTTATCGATGGCAATCTAAATGGTGCAATGTATGCTGATTTCCTACGTAATGTTCTACCGATGTTACTACAAGATGTTTCACTGCATGACAGAATAGCGATGTACTTCCAACATGATGGATGTCCGGCACATAGCTCGCGTGTGGTTGAAGCGGTATTGAACAGCATATTTCATGACAGGTGGATTGGTCGTCGAAGCTCCATACCATGGCCCGCACGTTCACCGGAAATGACGTCCCCGGATTTCTTTCTGTGGGAAACTTGAATGATATTTGCTATCGTGATCCACCGACAACGCCTGTCAACATGCGTCAGCGCATTGTCAATGCATGTGCGAACATTACGGAAGGCGAACTACTCGCTGTTGAGAGGAATGTCGTTACACGTATTGCCAAATGCATTGAGGTTGACGGACATCATTTTGAGCATTTACTGCATTAATATGGTATTTACAGGTAATCACGCTATAACAGCATGCGTTCTCAGAAATGATAAGTTCACAAAAGTATATGTATCAGATTGGAACAACATAAATAAAATGTTCAAACGTACCTATGGTCAGTATTTTAATTTAAAACACCTACCTGTTACCAACTAATCGTCTAAAATTGTGAGCCATATGTTTGTGACTATTTCAGCGCCATCTATCACAAAGCGAAAAAAGTGGTTCCACTGAAACATTCATATTTATTTACGTACTACACGAATATGTAATAACAAATGGGGGTTCCTATTTTAAAAAAAACGCAGTTGACAGCCTTTTGACCTATGGCAGCGCCATCTAGCGGGCCAACCATAGCGCCATCTGGTTCCCCCTTTCAGGCTAGACAAGTTTCGTTCTTTGTAGTTTTTTAGTTTGACGCTTATTTCGTGAGATATTTGGCCCGGTCACGATCAATGGACCACCCTGTATATTATATCGCTTCTATCGGCTCAGTGTACTTATTGCGAAATTATAGATAAAAGAAGTTCCACCATTTCCTGCCAGTGGCAAAGCAGCTATTAGCTTGAGGCTAAATTTATATCGCTGCAAGTAGTGTTTCGCTGCAGGAGCGTGTACTCCAGCGCAGTGCGGCCTTCGATCCAGAAGCCTGCTGGACACACACAGCCTGCCAACGACGAGCCGCGTGAAGGCTGATACGCTGATGGATGGGGCGGCAGACGCACGACCTTATTCGCTGAGACCTCTGTCTATGCGAAGCACGCGGAGCAAGTGTATCGCGGGAGGCCAGCTCGGAACCTCGAGGAAATAAGTTCGTCGCGCCATCTTCGCTGAGGATTAACCTCGGCTGATTCTCAACTACGGATCGCAAAAAAGAAACGTGAACAACCCCGACCAGTTTGTAGGAGACATAATACGTACACACCGCTACAGGAACTACTTACGAGAGATCATGTTTCTTTGTAACCGTCCAGACGTACTGCGCTGCAGGAATGACTGTGAAGTTACTGTATGGCGGCAATGAATGGAGTTAATTCCTTCCGTATTCTCTGGCTGTGCTTGTAACATATTAATATGTGGGAATTCGCTATCAGATTCTGTTAATGAAAATATGTACGTGACAGAAATCCTGAACATATTTCTGCGTCTTGCGAATTGTTTTATTATTGTGAAACTTCCTGATAGATTACCATGTCAAACATTCGTTTCCGATAGCAACACTTAGTCTTTGAGTCAGTAATTTTCCGCCACATACTTTTCCCTGCGGTTGCTAATACAGCAAACGAAAGAGCTTTTGAGCATTTGTAAGAGTATTAAAGAGACACTGACAGATCTATAGATGAAAGAGGAAAACAAACGTACGTCTGCATTGCTGACATCAATCTGTTTTACGAGGACGTGTTGGAAAACAATGCCTTCGAATTTTTAAATAAAGCGTTACTAACATTCTACATCTTTATTCTTCATGTCTACGTACTTATATCTCAACATAGTCACCTTCGCGACGAACACATTTCTCCCAACGAGGGACCATTTCGTTGATACCGTCACTGCAGGGTGTTAGTTGAGGGGGCCACAACCTCACCTCTGCTTCAATCGCTTTATCACTATCACATTGATGTCCTCGAGGTTCTTTAAGATTTTGAACCAGATAAAAATCGAATGTGTTGTAGTCGAGATTTTATAGAGAATGATCGACGAAAGTGAGCGTCGGATTGAGTGATCTTGGTTGGTTGGTTGGTTTGGGGGATTTAAAGGGACCAGACTGCTACTGTCATCGGTCCCTTGAATGATCTAGCATGACGTTTAAATGTATTACTTCTGTGCTGATAACTGTATTCGCAATAAATTTCGCAGGCAGTATCCACATATGCCTCTAAATGCACCTATAAACGTATGTCGATACATAGGTCAGGAGATATGACGTCATAAATACTGTGAAGCGTGAAAAACTGCCGATTCATGCATGATGTTTAAATTTATTGTTTCTTTGCTACTGAACTGTTCACAACATACTTCACTGACAGTATCCACATATGCTGCGTAACAGTACCTACACAAATATATCACTGTACGACACATAGTGCAACAGATATGTCGTCGTAAATGTTGAGATACGGGAAAAATCCTGCACATGCATTCTTTACTGCTAACACACTCCCATGGTCGAATCAACTTAAGAAAATCCCTGACAACTGGCAGCACTTCTTACAGCTTTCAACTGCAAAGAGCAAACGGCCGCAGGCGAGAACGATAGCCGTCTCTAGAGATATGAAGAGGCATTGACATACAGACGTTTACAAAATCGCTATGTAATCACGCGAAGCAGCTGCGCCCAGCGTACAGGAACTGTTGGGGATCAGGTTTCTAGCTTTGGGTACTGTGCTTATACATTTGTACATTATGCGTATTTCTTTTTGATGCTGTTTCACAATTTCAAACGCGTTTTCATTACAAGCACAGTTAGTTTTTATTTTATTTTCATTTCTAACAGAGAATTGGTGAAGTGGATACCCGGCTGACCCCGAGTTTGTCCGCTAATATACGATAAACTGCTGTTACTTTGGACTGGGAATTCCACACATGTCTCTTTAACTTTCACGTCTCTCAAGGCAGATATTCTGCATTAAAATGCACGAGTAGTTGTGTATTTTTCGAAACGAAATAGGAAGAGTTTCGGAATCAAGTCCTCAACGTTAGATAATGTGAAATTCACAGAAGTTCTTCCTGTGATTCGATAGTTTCAGTTACCACCGACGTAATTATTAAACGAAGTTTATCTTTAGGTAAAATCGCTGCTGATTATAGAACATGACATTACTTAAACAATGATTTCCAGGAACGCCTGCAGACACACATTCAGACGTTGTCTAAAGAGCACAAACTCAGACACAACGAACTGCTTCATCAGTTTCCCTAAACCACCATCGACTTTTGCCTCCTTCTCCCAGGCTCCCGAAATACCTCGGTCCGATTCTGTTTCTACTCCTACGTGATTACTCTGCTATTCACAATAAAGTGCCTGGCAGAGGGTTCAATGAACCACCTTCAGGCTGCCTCTCTACCGTTCCACTCCCGAACGGTACGCGGGAAAAAAGGAACACTTAAATTTTTCTATGCGATCCCTGATTTCTCTTATCCTGTCGTGATGATCATTTCTCCCTATGTAGGTGGGTGCCAACAGAATGTTTTCGCAATCGGAGGAGAAAACTGGTGATTGAAATTTCATGAAAAGATCGCGTCGCAATGAAAAACGCCTTTGTTTTAATGATTGCCACTCCAATTCACGTATCATGTCTGTGACACTATCTCCCCTATTTCGCGATAATACAACACGAGCTGCCCTTCTTTGTACTTTTTCGATGTCATCAGCCAGTCCCACCTGATGCGGATCCCACACCGCACAGCAATACTCCAGAATAGGTGGGACAAGCGTGGTGTAAGCAGTCTCTATAGTAGACCTGTCGCACCTTCTATGTGTTCTACCAATGAATCGCTGTCTTTGGTTTGACAGATAACTTATCTAAATCATTTTGCAAGTCGTTTTGATCATCTGTTGACTTTACAAGACGGTAAGTGACAGCATCATCTGCAAACAATGTCGTTAATATAGATCAGGAACAATAGAGGGGCTATAACACTTCCTTGGGGGACGCTGGATATTACTTCTGTTTTACATGATGACTTTCCGTCTTTTACTACGAACTGTGACCTTTCTGACAGGAAATCACGAATCCAGTCGCAAAACTGAGGCGATATTCCGTAGCCACGCAGTTTGGTTAGAAGACGCTTGTGAGAAACGGTGTCGAAAGCCTTCTGGAAATCTAAAAATATGGAATCAATTTCACATCCCCTGTCGATGGCACTTATTACTTCGTGAGTATAAAGAGCTTTCAAGCGTATGCGGAGACACATTTTTTGCTGTTCGTTCTCCACCACAGCCCTGGGCGTTGCCAGCTGTCCAACCAACCGAATCCCTCTGCTTCTCGCCATTTTTGTAATTCGATGATAAATTTTTCCATGATCTAATTCTTTTGACTATCTTTGTCTTCATCGTCCTACTTCCTCAACATGACCAATAACTCTCCATTCTTCTTACAGGGTTTCTTCACATTCAGCTTTATAATCACCATGTCTTAATAAGATTGCCAACAATTCTTTTTAGGAGTGATTAGCAGGACCAAGATTAGGAAAGGTCACCAACCAGACGTTTCGGAGAATAATATACCGGGTACACATATAGTTCAGAAACGTCGAAGTTAACAGGACTTTCTAACAGTTGTGGTTGACCTCGCCATTAGTCGATCACACTGCCATTCGCGCGTACTTCTTAAGATTAGCGTTTCGTGACGGCCATTCGATCTTATGAATATGGAGTGGGAGTCTTAACAACAGCTCCACGTCCCCTGAACTGCTACCTTGCTGTACAGAAACAACCAATTTTGATTGAGTCCAATGCACCAGAGAAGAGATCATACGACCCCGATAAGTGTGCGTGCCAGAGCGCGCGGGTGTGTGTGCGTGTGCGTATGTGTGCGTGTGTGTGTGTGTGTATGTGTGTGTGTGTGTGTGTGTGTGTGTGAGCCCGTATCTTTGCTCCCTGCCGTGCTCCGGCGTACGCCCCCGACATTTGCGTGGCGGGCGGTGTGTGTTTATGACACATTAGGCAAGAGGCGTTCGCACCGGATCCTGTTTCGTGATCTCCGCGGCCGGCTGACCTTTCATGTTCGGCCCTTTCGGCTGCCGCCGCCGCCGCTGTTCTGTTGTCCAGCCTGTATGCGGAATCAGCAGCTGCAGCAGATAACATCTCAGTAATCTTTCATGAGACTTTCTCCTGCAATTTAGATCCCAGTCGCCCCTGTGATCGCCAGGTCCACTTACTCCGCGTCACATTAAGGTCACGAGAACCGTTCCACGCCACCCAGGCGTGGGCGTAACTACTGATTAAAAACATCAATTGGTCTGTTCCCATGCTTGAAACGCGAATCTCACTAAAAACCGTTCAAGCCTTAAATTTTTAATGTAACGACGAGATTCGATGGGTAACTGACGAATAGGTAAAGAAGCAATGTTGCTCAGTAGTTGGCACACTGGACTCACAATTGGGGGGTCATGGTTAAAATCCCCGCCTGGACACCAAGATTTAGTTTCTACGCGATTTTCCTAAATTTCTCCAGGTAAATGCCGGTATAGTTCCTTTAAAAGGAACTGGGTACTGCTAAATTCCTTCTCCATCCTTTCGTAATTAGGTTCAAAATGTTCAAATGTGTGTGAAATCTTATGGGACTTAACTGCTAAGGTCATCAGCCCCTAAGCTTACACACTACTTAACCTAAATCATCCTAAGGACAAACACACACACCCATGCCCGAAGGAGGTCTCGAACCTCCGCCGGGATCAGCCGCACAGACCATGACTGCAGCGCCCTAGACCGCTCGGCTAATCCCGCGCGGCTCGTAATTAGGGCTTGTGGTCCTCTCTAAGGACTATGCTTTCGACAGGACGTTCCTGAAGCGAAATAAGAAAAACCTGCTTTCTGTTGTAAGTTGATTAAAAGAAGGGATGGGTGGACAGGGTAGAGTCGTGCATTATCGGCCAGCCCACAGTACCGGCCACTACTGTAATTTATCTTTCCACCTCTAAATAGCAGAAGTGTTCAGTAAGCAGAAGCAAGCACGTGTATCCATGTGCACTGGAATCGGATATGTTCTTTCACTGCTCAGTGCTTTGTCTGCTCTGAGAGCTTGATGGTGTTGTTGTAACTTGTCAGCCGGCCGAAGTGGCCGTGTGGCTCTAGGCGCTCCAGTCAGGAACCGCGAGACCGCTACGGTCACAAGTTCGAATCCTGCCTCGGGCTTGGACGTGTGTGATGTCCTTAGGTTTGTTAGGTTTAACTAGTTCTAAGTTCTAGGGGACTAATGACCTCAGAAGTTGAGTCCCATAGTGCTCAGAGCCATTTGAACCATTTTTTGTAGCTTGTCGCGCACGAAAGATATTTTGAGGTCTGTGATACCCGTTTTTAAGATAAGTGATTAATTTCGTTGCTTTATTTCGGTTATTCATGTTACGCAACATATGGCAGAAAATGAGGTTAAGTAAGACGAAAATGGAGTGTAGAACTTATGAAAATGGCTGTCACCAAGGTTATCTCTAACAAAATGACCACGAGGGAGGCAGCTGAAGCGTTCTCAACAATTATGTAAGAAAATGACTACCACCGAAGAGAAAAGAGAAGAGATTAAATTCAGACAAAATAAAGTATGAAGTCAGAATAGAAGCTGAAGAAAGCTGAACCGAAGTCATGCGTTCCAAAACATAATAAACACACAAAGTGTCTCCACGGAAAGTAAATTACAAAGCGGCGTAGAGAACAGTAATTTACCGGAAATATTGAGTCAGGAGAAGATGCTGAGAAGTACATTAGGAATCATCTCTAGAAGACTGTATGATATGTAGGCCTTTCAAGAGTGGAGGCTGGGCACGTGTTTGATGTGTGGATCAAGAGAATTTGTTGTATTTTATTCGGGAGTTAAATATTGGTGAACTGAGCTGAAACAGTAACAACAAATTCACATACTTACGTGATCTATTGCTTTCAATGGGTGCTGTGTATCATTAAAAAAACTGGTATTATCAGAAAAAAGGTAATGGCCGTCACGGCAAGACACTTTCTACGAGCCTTGTAATTGTAGCTCTTTTACTTTCGATGTAATTAAGTAATATAAGTGAACAATAAAAATCGTTACGTTGTGCTATTCATAGAACATGTCTTGAGGTATGAGAACAGTATATTAATATTCCGATTAAGCACCGCAGTTACACAGTGGAGTCAAAAAACAGTCTCGCTGATACTGGACGACTCTTTCCTTGAGCATTTCCTGGGGCATCAAGGAATAGTGAATTTGATAATGGAGGTAAATGTAAGCAATCAAAATTTTAGATGAATACTGAGGCTTGAATTCAGGAGGCGCGTAAGGTGCGGATTCAGGGCTCGAGTCTTGTGGGGGGTGGACGGTATAAGTTGGTTATTGTCTCGTCATCCCTCCCTTCAGCCTTTCAATGCCAATTATAAGTTGCTGACACTCCCGCTTTTAGCGTACAACTTGTGACTAGGATATTATTACGAAGGTCGTTCAATAAATAATACACCAAATTTTTTCTAAAAACCGTTCAAATGCACAGGAAAACGTCCTTACAAGTGGCTCAAATTGTCAAAAAATTCCGACTGGTGGCAGAGGCGTAGCATGCCACCATAACTTTTTTCCGAAAATTATTCTGAGCGTTAGTTCAGGATCCCCCTTAAAGTTTAAATGGTTGCGAAAACATGTTTGACCTCTTAACAACAAATAATTATTAGCAAATAGGAAGAGTCATGACGAATGAAGGGATAGCACAAGGTGGTTGTAGCGAGACTGACCACCGCAACATCCAAATGTACCAAAAGTAAAAAAAAGAGTTGTAAAGTTCGCTCGACGCCTTCCTAAGAGACAGCTTCCATATCTCCTGAACTAATCATGGAAACGTAGACCAGATGTGGCATAGATCCAGAGAAGTAATGTTGACAGCAGTGGAGAGATTAACACCCAATAAATTATTAAAGGATGGTACTGCTCCTCCATGGTACACAGAGCACGTCAGAACCCTTTGTCAGAAGCAACGAAAACACCATGCCAAATTCAACACGAAGTTTCCAAGACTGGTAATGTTATACTGTAGCAGAAAAGTTAGAGCGGATTTCAATCCGAGATGCTTTTAATAGTTCCCGCAGCAAAACTTAGTCCTGGAATCTAACAGAAAATCGAAAGAGATTTTGGTTGCATGTGAAGTACACCAGCGGCAAGACACAATCAATAACTTCACTGCACGATAACAATGGTAATACTACCGATGACTGCTCCACTAAAGCGGAGTTGTGAAACACAGTTTTGCGAAATCCCTACACCAAAGAAGACAAAGAAAATGTCCCTGGATATGAACAAAGAACAGCTGCCAACATGACTAACTTAGAAGTAGATATCCTCGGTGTAGCGAAGGAGCTTAAATCACTTAATAAAGGCAGGTCTTCTTCTCCACACACTATACCAATTACGTTCCTTTCAGAGTATGCTGTTACAATAGTCCCATACTTAGCAATCATATAAATCTCTCCCTCGACAGAAGATCCGAAGCAAAAGACAGGAAAACTGGACAGGTGACACCAAAACTAAAGAAGAAAATAGCAGTAATCCGTTGCACTGCAGACTCTGTCACTGACGTCGGTTTGTAGTAGGGTTTTAGAACATAGACTGTGTTCGGACGTTATGAATTACCTCGAAGATAACTGCCGGTTTCCACGTTGTCAGCACAGATTCAAAAAATACTATTCTTGTGAAGCACAACTAGATTTTTATTCGCACCATTTAATGAGTGCTGCCAACAAGGGATCTCAAAGTGATTCCATATTTCTAGATTACCAAGAGTCTTTTGACACCGTTCCTCACAAGAGACTCCTAATAAAATTGCGCCCCTATGTATCATCGCTTCAGTTGTGAGAATGGACTCCTGTCAGAAAAGTAACAATTCGTAGTAATCGACGGAAAGTCATAGTGTAAAATATAGGCGATATCTGGCGTTCCCCAAGGAAGCGTATCGGCCCTCTGCTGTTGCCAATCTATACACACAATTTAGAAGATAATCTGAGCCGAGTTTTTAGACTGTAGATGATGCTGCCATTTGTCGTCTATTAAAGCCATCATAAGATCAAAACCAATTGCAAAATGATTTATACACGGTATCTGTACGGTGCGAAAACTAGCAGTCGTCTCTGAGTAAGGAAAAGTGTGAGGTCATCCACATGAGTACGAAAAGAAGTCCGTTAAATTTCAGTTACAAGCGAAATCAGAAAAATTTAAACACTTTCAAATGAACTAAATATTTAGGAATTACAGGTATGAACAACTTAAAGTGGAATGATCATATCAGAGTAGACAATGTTATGGGGAAGGCACCGCAAAGACTGCTTTTTATTGGCAGAACACATACAAGATGCAGTGGGTCTACTGCCTACACTACGCTTGTCCGTGCGATAAGGGATCCTAATCAGATAGGACTGACAGAGGATAACGAAAAAGTCCGAAGGTGGGCAGTTCTTTTTGTGTTATGGCGAAATAGAAGAGAGCGAGTCGGGGCGGCATTCATTGAAACAAAGGCGTCCTTGTATTGTAATCTTCTTGTGAAAACTTATTTATTTGTGAATATCGTTATTTTAACACAGTTACTGAATTACCAATGTCGGCAGTGCGTATTGCCATCTTCATACCCATAAAACCGGGCAGTGGTTTTTGTAGCATACAATGCATGTCACTGTAAGGCCCTACTTTCCTATGCATATTGTATGGTCTTAATGTGACTGAGTGGTTTAAGCCTTGTATAATGTAACTGCTACTGCCCGGTTTTAAGGATCTGGAGTTTACTATACATACTGCCGAAACAAGTGATCCAGTAACTGTGTTGTCATGGCGATATTATCAAATAAATTACTTTTCACTAGACGACCACAATACAAATTTTCTGGTTGCCTCCAACACCGAATGATCATGTCAAGTAACCATAAAGAAGTGTTTCGTTGCGGCGAGATATTTTCTCAAAATTTCAATTGGCATCTTTCTCCGCTGAATGCGAAAATAGCAGAAACAGAGAGAAATGAACATCGTGATAAAATAAGAGGTATCATAGATCGTACAGGTATGTGTGAGTCCTGTGGGAGTGTGGGAGTCAGTTCGATTACATGTTTTGATCTTACACAATTTCACAGAGTTAAATTAAATCTGACAAATTACAATTATCCAATCACACGAAATTTTGCAGTTTTGCGTGATCTTCCATGTAAAGAAGGGCTTGTGCTACTGACGACTGTAATTTTGCGAAATTTCATACCTCACGTAACTGGCTAAACATAAGAAACGTACTTACGTTAGTACCAGTAGACGGGTACGTTACAAGCTCCCACAGGTAGCAACGTCGTAATGATAGTCTTTGGGTTAGTAGCGGTGTGATTCTCGTGGATATGTTGTGAAAAGGGTCATCCATTAACACAGAGATATATCTGAGGACTATGAACGATCTCAGAAATGATTTCCGATGTGTTCGGTATGACAAAGAGTCCAAAAGAAGTCATGCACCAAGCGCCAATAAATGCCTCACAAGTCTGAGAGCCTGGGAACATTTGGCCAAATTGCGTTGGACGTGACACCTCATTCACCCTACAGCCCAGACGCGGCGCCTTCGGAGTTTCATCTCTTTCGGGCACTTAAGGATTTTCTATGTGGGGTACAATTTGAAGATAATTTATGCAGTGAAAATATCGATACTAACACAGGACAAGAGTTTTTACCAGAATGGAAAACATGTACACCTACCTCTGGGAGGGGGTTCATCGAACTACCGTCAAACTAATCCCCTTTATTCCGCTCTCGAACAGGGCGGAGAAAACGATCGCCTATATCTTTCCGTGCGAGCTGTGATTTCCCTTATTTTACTGTGATGACTGTTTCTACTTATGTAGGTCGGTGTCAACAAAATATTTTCGCATAAGAAAGAGAGAGTTCGCGATTGAAACTTCGTGAAAAGATCCCTCCGCAGCGGAGAACGCCATTCTTTTAATGATGTCCACCCCAAATCCTGCATGATGCCTGCGACACTCTCTTCCCTATTTCTCAATAATAGAAAACGTGCTGTCCTTATCTGAACTTTGTCGATTCGTTTATTGTAAAACACAGTCTTTGGTTCGCCTTCCCCACAACATTTTCTACGTGTTCTTTCAAACTTAAGTTTTTTATAATGATAATTCTTAGTTATTTTATTGAATGCAAGAGCATTAGATCTATCGTGTATGCGAAGTTTAATAAATTCCTCGTAGCACTCACACTTTTCAGTATTTATTCAATTGACAATTTTCACACCAAGCAGATATCGATTCTACATCGGTTTGCAACTTTTTTTGATTTCCTGATGACTATACTAGACGATAAACGACAGCATCATCTGCAAACAACCTAAGACGGCTTCTCAGATTATCGCCTAAATGGTTTACGTAGATAAGAAACAGCAGAGGGTCTTAGGGAACGCCAGAAATCACCTATGTTTTGCTCGATGACTTTCCGTCAATTACTTGGAACTGTGATCTCTCTGACAGGAAATTACGAATCCAGTCATATAACAGAAACGATATTCCATAAGCCACAATTTGATTACAAGCCGCTTGTGAGGTACACTGTTAAAAGTCTTCTCGAAATATAGTAATACAGAATCAATTTGAAATCACTTGTCGGTCGCACTCAATACTTCGTATGAGTAGAGAGCTAGTTGTGTTTCACAATAAACACGTTTTCTAAATCCTTATTGATTATGTGTCGATAGACCGTTCTCTTAGAGGTAATTCATAACGTTCCAACACAATATATCTTTCAGAATCCTGTTGCATGTCGACGTTAATCATGTGAGCCTGTAATTTGTTGGACTACTCCTACTGCTTTTCTCGAATACTGGTACGATCTGTGCAACTTTCGAGGTTTTATATATGGATCTACCGTCGAGTGAGCGGTTGTATATGATTGTTAAGCGTGGTTCGAATGGTTCTGAGCACTATGGGACTTAACATCTGAGGTCATCAGTCCCCTAGAACTTAGAACTACTTAAACCTAACTAACCTAAGGACATCACACACATCCATGCCCGAGGCAGGATTCGAACCTGCGACCGCAGTGGTCGCGCGGTTCCAAGCTGCAGCGCCTAGAACTGCTTGGCCACACCGACCGGCTGTTAAGTGTGGAGCTATTCCATTGGTATATCCTGAAAGGAAGCTAACTAGTATACAAGCAGGACCGGAAGACTTTTTTTAAATAAATGATTGAAGTTGTTTCTAAGTTATTCAAGTTGGCAGCTATTCTTGATTAGAATTCTAAAATATTTACTACATCCTCTTTGGTAAAGTAATTTCGAAAGGCTGTGTTTAGTAACTCTGCTTTAGCAATATTATCATCGATAATATTTCCATTGCTATCGCGCAGAGAAGTCGTTGTGTCTTGTCTCTGAAATAATTTGCATACGACCAAAATGTCTTTGGATTTTCTTCCACATTTCTAGACAAAGTTTCATTGTGGAAACTATTATAAGAATCTCACACTGAAGTCCCCCGTCGTAGGTTCGAGTCCTCCCTCGGACATGAGTGTGTGTGTTGTTCTTAGCTTAGGTTAGTTTAAGTTAGATTAAGTAGGGTGTAAGCCTAGGGACCGATGTCCTCAGCAGTTTGGTCCCATAGGAACTTACCACAAATTTCCAATTTTTACACTGAAGTCCGTGTTAGATTCCTAGCTTCTGTAAAAGATCGCCATTCATGAGGATTTTATTTTCATTTAAATATGGCATGCTTTTTTCGTTGTTTCTGCAACGGCGTTCTGACCTGTTTTGTATAGCATGGGGAGTCAGCTTCATGTTTTGTTAATCTATTTGGTATAAATCTCTCAGTTGCTGTCGATATTATTTCTTTCAATTCAAGCCACATCTGATCTACACGTACATTGTTAATTAGTATTTTACTACTACATAACGCTGGCCTACGGCTATAAATGTGATGGAGACGAAGGAGGAAAGATAATGCAGGTAAAAGAAATGTTGATTTGTATTGGCACCAACTTGTAACCTCTAAGAATAAATATATCCTCTGAAAAAAATTGTGGAACATTATTTATTGAACGCCCCTCGTAACTATAATGATAAAATATGTGTAATGTCTTAACATACCATTTATGTTAGCTCTTAGTACATGGTTCTAGCACAACTTTCAAGAAATTTCATTCAGAGAAATACAGTTGCGAGCATGCTGTGAACAGAAGCATCGGTAGGATTTGACTGTTACTGACTTCACGAACTTCCAGCATGCTGGAGCAGCTTAAGTCAGTAACTTTTGTTACTCAGTAGTACTAAAATCCAGTACAAGTTGCAAATTTTCCATGATATTCATTCGATGACTAGTTTCAGGGCGAGACCCATTTTAAAACCACCATAACATAGTCGAAAACAGCATTTCCGACGACGTCAAAATTGTACAATGAACATTTACAGTGCATACAGACGATTATGTTATGATGATTTGAAAATGGGTTTCGGCTCGAAGCCGGCCGGAGTAGCCGTGCGGTTCCAGGCGCTACAGCCTGGGGCCGAGAGACCGCTACGGTCGCAGGTTCGAACCCTGCCTCGGCCATGGATATGTGTGATGTCCTTAGGTTAGTTGGGTTTAATTAATTCTAAGTTCTAGGCGACTGATGACCTCAGAAGTTAAGTCGCATAGTGCTCAGAGCCACTTGAACCATTTTTCGGCTCGAAACTAGTCATCGAATGAATAACAAATAAAAATTTGCAGTTTGGACTGGATTTTTGTTCTTCTTGTTTGTGCTTGCTACGAACCCTCGCAAACAGTACTGTTTGAAATAACATAGCATAGTAGTATTTTGTAATCTAGAGTAGCAGAATTTCACATTTTAAGTGGATCTTGCTGGCTTTGTCGTATTTTAAGCAACTGAAACATCTTACATCTGTTAAAGCTCACAGGGTAGGACTGCAACGAGCCTCAACCTCTTGCCCTGATATCTGCGACTAGAAGGGGCTAACCAGCCCGAGAACTCATTGGGATATTCAGCGACTTTAGGAGTCCCAAGAGGTGAGGGACGCCAGAGATCCAGCCCACGTCAGCAACCTGGAGGTAAATTAGTTTATAGCTGTTTGGGGACTGTGAGCAATCCCTCCAAAACAACCACAGAACTTTCATTATTAGATAAAACAAATTAAGCATGTAAAACACTTAAATAGTTCTTAAACTCAATTATTTACTATCCTAAATAACTGTGAAGCAGTAACTACTTCTAAAGCTGGTCTAAATACCGTTAACTACTAAGATATGGCACTTGATACTTAGTAGATCGCAAAATACACAAAAAAATAAGGAAATTAAAACTTATTATTGAACAAAGACGAGAAGAATAAATTCCTGATGACTTCCACCACACAGAAGTGCCCAATAAACTTCTAAAATTGCGAACCAAGTGCGGCTGCTATCGATTAATGCTCACTTCTACAGCAATGGTGCACTTGTGTTGGCCGGATCATGCATTTGGAGTATCGAAATAATATGTAAATTTGGTACCAGCTAGCATAATTAGTATAGAAAACCAACTAAGCATTTCATTGAGGTACCATCGCAAGGAGTGTCTTCTCAAATATCTGATTAGCTAGACGAATGTTTGACAAACAGAACAGTACCTAATATTGGGCGACGATTGTTCTACGGAAATGAAAGTGACGTCGGGTGTATCAAATGGGAACGTTTTTTGACCTCTAAAGTACTCAATACACACATAAATGTTTTATCAGACAGGATCTGCATATAAAGGGACATCCTCCTCTAGCACCAGTTTTCCTCAACAGTAGTGGTCGATACCAGAAACATTTTTCGAATTTTGGACTGGTCAATATTATCTCAGCTGCTTTTCTGAAAAATTTAATACATAATTTTATACACAATATGTTATATTTCAAGCTAAAATTAATGAAAGGGAATTACTTTATTTCGTTGTTACAATCAATATGTACTAGCCCTGAATGAACAGTTAAAATTGTTTTTTTATAAACATTTGAAATTATAAAATATTGGTACACTTAACATTTCTATTATTAATTACCCAATCTAGTACTGTTTGTTATGTTTATTTCTGGATTCATTTATAAAATAAAATGTAAACTAATAGAAATTCATTTGTTAAGAATAACTTTAAACTCTTGGAATATTGTTATTACCGCAGACTGGAGTTAAAGTAAGCATCCCTCTGACGTGAACGGACGTATTTTTGTATTTTGGACGAACAACGTAATTTCGGCTTTGTTAATCCCACTGTGATATAGTAAAATGTGAGACAATAAATTATCGTGAAGACAAAAATTCTGCAAAGACTTTTTGAAAATTATATAGATCAATTGATCCATGAGTACGTAAAATGTTAAAATTTCAGCTTCAAGAATCAGATCCCTAGACATGAAGAACCGGAGCCAACTGTGCGAGAAAAGATAAGTAAAAAGTTTGTTGTAAATCTTACTCCTCTCGATCTTCAGAAAAGACTTCACCATCGTGAACATTAGCAATAAGAAGAAAGGGAGTGGTCGATTACATGCAGCACCAAAAAGTCATTCGCAGACGATGCTGTTGAATACAGGGAGACACTGTCCTTGAACGACTGCAAGGAATCCCAAAAAGATGTAGACAAAATTCTAGTATGGTGTCACGAATGACAGCTTTTTGTAAATGTGAATAAATGCAGGAAAAGGCCTGCAACAAGGAATAAGTACATGATAACATGAGAGTGGAAGATTGGTCATAAACATCGTATTAGTATGTACGATGTGAAATATCAGACCATCTGTATGACTGTATTTAAGAGTTTCTAGCAAACAGAACACGGCATTTTCTTCTCAATGGAGAGAAGTCTTCAGATATAAAAGTAACTTCGGCCGTGCCCCATGGGAGTGTTTCAGGACCACTGCTTTTCACAATATATGATCATGACCTAGTAGATAACGTCTGAAGTTCCATGAGACTTTTCGTGGATGATGATAAAAAATAGCAAAAAAATTGCAGCGAAGTTGCAGGAAGACGTGCAGAGGATCGAAGCTTAGCGCAGGGAGTGACAATTGGCCCTCAACATAAACAAATGTGACATATTGCGAATACATAGGTAGAAAATTTCCGAACAACCACTGGAAGGAGTTACTTCCACATAGGATTGTGCGTACAGAGAGATTTGAAATGGAACGACCACATAAAATTAATAGCACGTAAGGCAGATGTCAGAGTAAGATTCATTAAAAGAATCCTCATGAAATGTAGTCCATCAACTAAGGAAGTATGTAACTAAACAGTCGTGCCACGAGTACTTGAATATTGAGATCTCTACCAGACTGGAGTGATGGGGAAATAGGGAACATCCAAAGAAGAGCAGCGTGTTTCGTTAGAGGTTCATTTAATAAACGCGAAATCGTCGCAGAAGTGATCAACAAACTCCTGTTAGAGACGCTGCAAGGATGGCGTCTTACGTCATGTTCTGGTTTAGTGGTAAAGTTCCGAGAGCGTACATTCCTAGATGAATTAGCCAATATATTTCGCGGAAATTCCATGAAGATAAAATCAGAGAGATTTGATCCCACACAAAAGCTTACCACTAATTGTTTTTCTCGTGAACCATACACTGGAAAAGGGAGAAGTGACACAAGTATACAAAGAACCCTTCGCCACTTACCGTACTGTGGCTT
This sequence comes from Schistocerca americana, assembly GCF_021461395.2. Lineage (NCBI taxonomy): Eukaryota > Metazoa > Arthropoda > Insecta > Orthoptera > Acrididae > Schistocerca > Schistocerca americana. Next base: position 920,555,740 of record NC_060119.1, on the reverse strand, counting down.
GCGGAGTATAAGTGTAGAAGTAGATGTGGATTTAGTACTAAGAAGTGGTGTGAAATGAGACTATCACTTAAGATTAGTATTAGGAAAGATTTGTTGCGAAGGTTCATGGTAAAATTCAGTACATCTGTACAGCAAATCGCAGTCCTCATCAAGTAAACGTGACAAAGACGTAAGGAGTTTTCGAGACGCTCCGCTGGAATTGGTGTAGACCATACGAAATTCAAACGGGAGTCTTTGGAAGAAACCGACATAATTCATTCGAAAGCATGTTCGAAAAAATTAGAGAACCTGTTTTCGAAGAAGAATGTGAGAACGTTATGCTGTCACCGTATTATATCTTGTTTAGGTACCATAGGAATAAGCTAAGACCGTTTAGGGCACGCAAAGAAGCATCAGAGACGTATGGGCAGTCATCTTTCTCTCACTCATTACGATATTGAACGAGGAAGGAAAAGTCATAATACTGGTACGAAGTACACTTCGTCACGCACTGCTCAGTGGCTTCCAAGAGTATACGAGGATCAATCAAATGAAAACCTTAAATATTTTTTTAAATATTATATATTGTGCAGAAGTGGTACAAAGCTTTATCACTTTTCAACATAATCTCCCCCACGCTCAATGCAAGTCCTCCAGCGCTTAGAAAGTGGATAAATTCCTTTAGAAAAAAATTCTTTTGGTAGTCCGCGCAACCACTCATGCACCGCGTGGCGTACCTCTTCATCAGAATGGAACTTCTTTCCTCCCGTTGCGTCTTTGAGTGGTCCAAACATACGGAAATCACTTGGGACAAGGTCTGGTGAGTATGGTGGATGAAGAAAACACTCAAAATGTAGGTCTTTGATTGTTGCAACTGTTGTATGGGCAGTGTGGGGCCTTGCATTGTCATGTTGCAAAAGGACACCTGCTGAAAGCAATCCATGTCGCTTTGATTTGATTGCAGGCCGCAGATGATTTTTTAAGAGATCTGTGTATGATTCACTGGTGACAGTGGTCCCCCTAGGCATGTATTGCTCCAAAATGACGCCTTTTTCGTCCCTAAAGAGAGTCAGCATAACCTTCCCTGCTGACGGTTCTGTTCGAAACTTCCTTGGTTTTGGGGATGAGGACTGGCGCCATTCCTTGCTCGCTCTCTTCGTTTCCGGTTGGTGGAAGTGAACCCAGGTTTCGTCCTCAGTAACGATTCTTGCAAGGAACCCATCACCTTCTCGTTCAAAGCGCCGAAGAAGTTCTTCACAAGCATCAACATGCCGTTCTCTCATTTCAGGAGTCAGCTGCCGCGGCACCCATCTTGTAGACACTTTGTGAAACTGGTGCACATCATCCACAATGTGGTGTGCTGACCCATGACTTATCTGTAAACATGCTGCAATGTTATTCAGTGTCACTCGGCGGTTGTCCTTCACTATGGCTTCAACTGCTGCAATGTTCTGTGGAGTCACAACTCGTTGTGCCTGACCTGGACGAGGAGCATCTTCCACTGAAATCACACCATTTGCGAACTTCCTACTCCATTCGTAGACTTGCTGCTGTGACAAACATGCATCACCTTTCTGAACCTTCATTCGTCGATGAATTTCAATAGGTTTCACACCTTCACCACGCAAAAACCGAATAACAGAACACTGTTCTTCCCTGGTGCCAGCCGCAAGTGGGGCGGCCATCTTTATACTGATACTGTGACGGTATGTGTTCATCTGCATTATGCTGCCACCTACAGGCCATTCTGCACAATATTTGTAGCACACTTACCAACATTACAGGATAATGGCGCGAAATTTCGATTTGTTATTACAAATTTAAGGTTTTCATTTGACTCACCCTCGTACAAGTAAATTTAGACAATATATCGCAATTCGGTAGTAGCTAGAAGCCATTAGTATTCAGCCTACGCAGTTTGGGAATGGCAGACCTGATATAGTCGAAGATATTGCGGTGGAATTTGGGTATTTTGCTGCATCGGTACCTTTCACCGACGAATAATACTGGCATTTATCCTTTGCTGCGAACCAGCTGGCCATTTCCGCTGGCCGTCGGGTCAGTGGCGCAGTATATTTGTAGACGCTATTCACAGCGTAGCTTCTCGGCTGGGGGGTTATCGACAGGTTCGTCCTTGACGTCACGGGCTTGACTGACAAGCAAGAGGGAAGCCACTCTTCCCAATCCATATGCAACAGAAAGGGACGGCCCACGAGCCCAGGCCGCCGTCATGCGTCATCGGTGCTACGCAGGCCCTGGGGTATTGTAATGAGCCATTATTTGCCGTACGCATAATGGAATTCGAAGCGCGAAACCGGCATTAGCCTAACGGGGTTGCTGCGGCTGTTGTGGGGGAGGTGGGGGGTACAAGCGTGCAGCCGGAGCTCATTGCTTACACATTCTGGAGGCGGCCGTAATGAGCGATTGGTAGCTGCGGGCCCGCGACGGTGAATGCGAATTAGGTCGCGCCGCCTCGCCCGGCCGAGATGTGGTCGATAAGCGACGGCTTCGTCGATACACAGACAGCGCTGATGAAACTCGATAATCGCAGGACAGCAGCCTCGTTAAAAGAGCGCGGTGTTGTGACACTATCCGCAAGTGTTAACTGCATAATTTCGTTCCGCCTTAACTCTGTTCGTTTAGCGGTGCCGCAAGACTTGCTGTTTGCGTTTCCTTCGAATATTGGAAACGATTATAGGGACGTTCTCGGCGACTACACGCAGACGAGGTATAATTGAAAGTCTGTGGGATTTCCAGCAGTGAAACACAAGGAGTTTCAGTGTGTTCGGTCTCATTTGCAGATTGTGCATCAGCTACCAGAAATCTCTGCGACATGGTGGCATGGTGACGCCATCAAGCAGATGCGGATTAGTGAAGAACACAGATTGTTATACTAAACTTTTAACACACATCTAAATAGGTGAGGGATGGCTTATTAGCAACAAAGATTACTCACGAAAAGTGAAATGAAAACTCTCGGTGAATTTGCTTTTGCAATTAGAAACATTAGAATTAATGCCACTTTTTTTTTTTTTTTTTTTTTTTTTTTTTGGCGTATGGATAACCGAAGTTAACGGATTCCAAATTACATGCAAAGAAGAAACAAGAAAAAATTACAGCTCATAAATTTTCCAACGTAATGTTACAAAGCAAAAATTCAACAAAAATATATAGCATATCTCAAAGTCTACGAAAAATGTTGCCCTGATGCAGCATTCCACATTCACAGATCTACATCAACGTCTGAGACTGAATTAACATCTTCAACTGTAGCACCCATGATGTTACTCCAATGACACTACTGTGCAGATCCAATCTTGACACTAGTATTGTGTGGTCGTCATAGACGTTACGGTACCCCATGTATGCTTACCCAGTGACAAAGTCCTTTTCAGCGGACAGGTCTGTGACAACAGATAAGTCTTTGGCACACAGAAAATGAAGAGGCCAAAAGTTTAATGTTAAGGCCCTTTTAGATTATCTCAATAAGATCCAAATTCGGGAACTTTGTGTTTACACTGAAGAAAAGGTATCTGCTTCATGTTTTAGGGATAATAATAATAATTTTAACTGCTCGGGCTCTCTTCAAATCCAGTAAAGTTCTAATTTGAAAATAGTACACAAAAAAACGAATTTCTTTATTCAAATACTATTCCTATTGTCTTTAATTGCTTATCTGTTTAGGCTCCTTCATACGCGATAGCAATATGCGTTTTATGTCGATGGTCCTTCCCAGAAGTTTAACTGCCCGTTTGACTATTTACGTGCCGATGGGCATGCTTCTGCTATTTATCATCTCGTTACCTGCGAAGATAGTGGTAGTGCGGAAATCGGTCTGTGATTGTCTGATTACACGTAATTCTTTCTTACATGTTATAAAGTGTTCACATCGAGAAATTTTTAAACCTGTTGGTACAATGGCCGCACCTAAACCGTAGGTTGTAGTGCTGACTAATGAATCACTAACATGTGGAGCATTGATTCTCATAATCTTATTCAATAGTTCGCTATGCCCAAAAGAGACTTTACTTTTCAGTAAAATAAAGATCTGTTTATTTACTGATTTTTCTTTTAACTGTAGTTGCTGGTTACATAACTATATTTAAGCTCGGCTCCGTTCAGTGCGTGATTGGATATTCGTTCATGGCACGTAAGATGTTCGCTAGTACAAATACTTGTTTCGACTTCCTCTTAGATACGGGCATTGCGTTATGCTTATCGACAAGTTATACTTCATATTCTAGAGAAACATTAACGCTCTTGATGATACCCATATCGCACGAAGAAACACGTGTGCAAAAGTAAAACGGTTCGTTTTGCAAGTACTGGCGGGACTGTGAGTCCAAGGTACCCTGGTTTCTGATAGATTATTGTCAGAGGTCCCGTTCTCTGTTCTTCTGAAAGAAACTGTTTCTGAGCTAAGCATAACAAAACATAGTGGTACTTAAGCCGCCATAGAAGCACTTCTCTTGGTAGAGTTGTATGAAAGCTATCATCTGTTCAGCACAATACTGCCTGGTTTATTTCATTTATCTTCCAAAATTTGCTCAAAAAATTGTAGTGTTACATATTGTTCCTTTGTACTATCTCCTTTGAATACAAATACGACGTGCTAAACTCTGTATGAAGATGAAACCGAGTAACAACAAACCACTGTGTGGTAAAGACTCATTACTGCAAAGTTACAGTCAACGGCTATGTAGGTAACACTAAACCTTTTATGTTTCACGCACACATCGTTTGTTTTCTTTTATACATAATCAGTGTTTCTTCTTCTGTGCTCTTCCTGATCGTTACCGCTCTACTGTTCAGATGTAAGTTTCACGTAAGGAACTTTGTCTTAATAATAAATTAGCATTACTGTGAAATCGTGTTTCAAGCAAATTATTTGAAACAACATGCTCTTTCTTTCACGAAAATATTAATTAAATGTACTGCAATTAACGGCCGTACAAAAATATGGTACCTGAATGAAACTTACTGGCAGATTAAAACTGTGTGCCGGACCGAGACTCGAACTCGGGACCTTTGCCTTCAAGGTCTCGGATTCGAGTCTCGGTCCGGCACACAGTTTAATCTGCCAGGAAGTTTCATATCAGCGCACACTCCGCTGCAGAGAGAAAATCTCATTCTGGTACCGGAATGTTTAATGGTTGAAATAACACTGTGCCAGTTAAACATTTTCTGTTATTTCACAAAGAATCAGCCTTCATTTGTAACAACGTCCTTAGCAGCTTCATGCTAACGATGTATTATAATTAAAACATTATGTTATTTCCTGCAGTGAAATATGCGTTCGCACTTATTCGCAGTTAGTGTATCAGCTACCAGAAATGGGTGCTGCATGGTGGCGCTGTGATGCCATTAATCAGATACAGAATAATAACGACCATGGATTGTTATGGCGGCACACTGACAAAGTCCGATTATATTTCAGTCAATATTTTAAAAAATTAAATTCGTTAGTTATCAAATGCCACTGAGGAACGATGGGAGCGAACATTGCACATTTTCCTGATTAAAAATTCATAAATGCGATGAAAACAACACTTTTTAAAGTTAGTTTAAAGCAACTGTCTCAGGTTGACTTGAATTTTCAGTTCCATTGCTCTTGAAGCCTGCCTACTCGCTGCGACATATTCTGAAGACGAAAGCTTTACGTAAATTTGTATTTTTTTCAGTCGCAACTTTTAAAGACCAAATTTCAGTTTACTTTAAACATAGGTAAGAACGTATGCTTCATATCACAGAACATTACCCCGGACCAGGAAAATGGTCTTCAGTGCTATTTAATTATTTACAGGTCTTGAAATTGAACGATTTTGCTTGCACATTCTTTCTGTTAGAATGTCTGCAGAGTAATTCAGTTGATTTGTCTGAGTATTTTGTATGTGCGCCTGATGTCTCAGACAAGGCTCCAGTGCAGGAAGAGGTTCTTCCACGTTTTACTAACATTTAAAAGGCGGTAGAAAACAGTTTTAAGATCGGATACACTGTTTTATCATAATATTCTTGAAGAGAGAGGGACTAAACCTACTAATACAAACCTGTTGAATGCGATACTATTAAATGTGCGAAAGCAATCACAAGCTTTATTGTGATAAGTTTGAAATTGCAGAGAAACGACAGAGATGAAGCGAAACACTGTAGTGAGTTGCGCTGGCGCCTTCATTGCCCTCGCTGGGCACTTGTATCGAGGCCAAGGCAAAACCGTATAGAGAGTGGCAGCTCGTCCAGCTCTCTTAACGCTCTACAGATGTAAGTCTTCATCAAGGTGTTAGAGAGCTTAGAATGAGAATAGCCAGGGTAAATGAGTTGAGAATTTCGTAGTATGGTGTTGCTATAGAGAGAACTATTCTTGTTACAGTGTTATACCATGGAGATTGGCGTAATACCACATACTACTGTGAGTACCAAAGCACTCCGCGAGGTCATAGGTATCAGTCCCCTGAGTATGTTTAATGAACGTAACCACCAGTGGAAATTCGAGCATTTCTTAACACCGTGTGAGATGGTGTTTCACATACATCTTAAATTATTAACAGCTCTAACGTCACAATGCCTGCCTACGTAAATGTGTAGTCAAAGCGACTGATTGCCACGTAGACCGCCCACCTGAAATTTATCCTTGGTGGAAGGACTGGACAGGCGTGAACTCTGACTCGTGATGCCAACTGAGGGGCTACTTGAAAAAGCAGCAGAGGCTGCAGCTCACGAAAACTCAGGACGGCCGTGAGAGCGACGTGCTAACTCGATACCACCCATTCTACATCCAATGTCGTCACTGGCGGAGGATGACACGGCGATCGGTCGGTACCGATGCCCCTCTTCCCCTTCAGGGCTTGTGGACAGTGTTTACATTTACGTAACATCACAATGGAACACAATCATAAAAGTATTTCATTTGCTGGACACTTTCACTGTTTACAAAAACGAAAGCCTGAAATACTTACAGGACACATGGATCACGACAATTTACGATAACATATAATAATTGTAATGAAACTATATGCACCAATATCTGCAACATTCTCGAAAAACAAAACATTCCTTGCTTTCTGAAAATCACTCATGGCAAATGAAACTCATTCAGTACTCTGAACAGAACTCATCTGATATTTATTACGTTTAACGCATATTAATACGGTTCAAGTCAGCTGAGAAATGTTTTTCTATGACATTTGAATATGTTAGCCTTACCTGTGCAGAAAAACCTCAGTGTTATCACAAAGAGCTAAGATTTCACTAAAATTTCCTTGTTTACTTCGAGTAAACAGAAATATGCGCTTATAATTTTAAAAAAAGCTGTTCATCAGTTGAAAGTTTGTGTGAGAGACTCAGCTAATCAGTTGCTGAAGTTTTGTTTATGAACTGTTTGAACTAACACTAAGTATTTCGCCAGGTAATGCTGAATTTACGAGCCACAATTTTTTAACCATGCTGAATGTTCAACAAAATTTACTGTCTCTTTGAATTACATAATTTGAACCAACTCTTCCAGTAAGCTGTTGGCATTACACGCCAAGTCACAATGCGTCATCACCTGTTTCGCTGATACGCGTTAGACGAGGAAGTGGTTGTATCATTACGCAAATGGTTTTTTTTTCAGTTTTCACTGGTGAGAGTACAAGCTGTCGAAATGAAATATTTGGTCCCACTCGCAGTTAGTTGTCCAGTTTTTCAGGATTAGCTTTCCAATAAATTCAACCAAATTTAATCATGTGCGTCTAGGCGGCTTGCACAAACAAAATCCAGCGTTTTGAAATTCCGAAAGTTAGAGGCAATGTATACCGTAAATATAAGGCACAAATAACAGCTGAATTAGTCCTCTCAAACAACACGCACATCTAGAGATATACAGATGCCGATTTTATTACTGGACGTTGTGAGTTTATTGGCTTAAAATCAACGCAGTCATTAGTACAATTCCATGTTCACACCAAAAAATTCTGCAGAGTATTACAAAAATTGTCACCGGCGGCAAATTCGGTTTAGTTTCCGGTTTTCTATTCAGCTTTCGATTAGTGTTTCCAATCAGTCACAAACTACATGTCAACGTTTTTGTTCGGAATACAAAACAGGTTTCATCAATACAGGCTGCCCATAACTGAAGTTTTAGTTTCAAAAGGCTGTAGAAAGAGAAAAACTGTTGAGAATGACCTCAAATACAGGACCAGTAAATTTAATTACAAGAGCAATTAATATAGGATCAGAGAGAATAATTTTAGAATGGACACTGGTGTGTTATTGACACGAGAGGAAACGTCATGGAGCAAAAAAGTTATGAAAATTTGACCACTACATGGCGCTGTAAGCGTCAAAATTTGTACACCAAAGACGCACGACACAGGGATATTCCTCAGTCTGAGTCGCCCAACATGACTGTTCGATGAAGGATCTGTGAGCTGCTCGAAAAGCTCTTTTACAAGACCGATGACTGTGCGCCAGTAGCCGGCAGATGTTCCGGATACTCAAGGGTACGAGAAAAGGCAATTAAAAAAATTATTAAAAATTGTCGAAAAGACAGTGTAAGAGGTCCATGATTAAAGAATTTGTTGCTAGCGCACTCGAGCAGATGTAATTTCGATGGATTGCTCATGCGCTGCCTGCGATATGTAAGCTGTAAGAGAACCTCAGACCAGAGAGCAGTGTTGTATGCAGTAGGAAGTGTGTACCAGTTGTAGTAGTAGTAGCTAGCAGTCTGGAGTATCGTGTTGGCTGGGCCAGTCGTGGGGAGCAATGGCGAAGCCTGAGCGATATAACATAAGGTAAAAGCAGCCTCGCGCATATGTACTATTGTTATGTCAAGCCCCATGTAAATGTTTTTAAAAATCTTTTAATAATAATCTTTCTCATAAGAAATTAACTTTTGATAATCATTCATCTCAATTTGAAGAACTTACTAATTTCTCCAATCCATGGTCATCCCGATTATTGTAAAGAAGAATCAGTTGTTTCTTTTTATACATGACAAATCTATCGGCCAGCATTGCACAGGGCTGTGCCAGAAAAATTTATTATAGGAGCAGATATATACTCGTTATCCGGCGACTTCATTGAGGTGAGAATTTTCAATTTATTCAGAATGATCTATCAGGGCCATGACGCAGCACTGCTGACGTCCAAAATTTACCAGTTTACATTCACAGTCAATTATTGAAAAGTTATAAGTGAGGCACTATTTTATTGAGAGATTAGTCACATTGTATTATTGGTAGGTTACGGAATTTATCTGTTGGTAGGTTACACTGAATGTGAATTACAAATAATTTTTTTTTTTTCTTTTACTGTTGGGAGGTTTCGGAACTTTTCTGTTGGGAGGTTACAACAGCTTCTTTTGAAGTGCAACGTGACAGAGGGAGGAAAGCTGTTGATCCAGCAGTTGGCCACAGCACTGCAGGATGGATCAGCAGTGGTGTGCCAAAACGCAGTGCGAGGGGTATTGCCAAAAACCTTGCACATGCTGCGAGCAGGTTGCATAAAATCCTATGAAACATCCTGCACTGCCATCCATTGAAAATAACTCATGTTCAACAGTTGTTTCATGCTGACCTGCCAGCAAGACAAATGTTGACTCTGGAAGTGAACAATGAATGCCCATGGAAGTCCCGCGGAAAGGTGAAGCCTATTTTCATATCCAAGGACACGTCAACTCGCAGAATTGCAGAATATGGACAACGGAAAATCCGCACGCGCATCACCCAGTACCACGTCATTCTGCAGAGATGTTGCTGCAGGTTGAGAGCATCGTTTATCGTAGCGCCGTATTTTTTCGAGGAGGTGAGTCCTGCGGTTCCTCTTACCTGTACCGTCAGTAGTACACACCGTGAGAGCCTTTTGCGCATTAACGTCATTCCAACCCTTCAACCTCACGGATGTGTGATTTTTATGCAAGATAGCGCTCCTTCGAACACTGCAAAGTTTGTGAAGTGGCTGCTTGCTGCAGTGGGATTTTCGGAAATGCTAGAATTATCAGCCGTCATTTCCCTAAGCCTACTCGTCCAGATCACCTGATCTGAACCCGTTTGACTTCTTTCTGTGCGGTTAGTTGAAAGATGCATTCAGTGTTCTAATTACGGACGTAACTGAGCTGAAGACACACACTCTGAACGTGACCCCCGTGACACTCCGATCTGTGTGGAACATGCTGAGTCTCGATTTCAGCTTGTGGCAGAAAACCGAGGACAGCATACTGTACATGTCTTGCTACAGTGTCACGGCCATTATAAACCGATGTGAATTTGCTTTTTATTCGGTTTTTGGCCCCAGGACAATGGATATGAAATGATCGTATGGCATTGTTGGCAGGGAGGCCCCATTCGGGGGAGTTCGGCCGCCGTATTGCATGTCCTTTTTAGCTGAGCCACTTGGGCGACTTGTGAATCAATGATGATGGACACACAACACCCAGTCCCCTGCCGGGAATCGATCCCGGGCCCCCTGCGTGATAGGCGGTAACGCTACCGCTACGCTACGGAGGCGGACCCCAGGACAATTAAAAAGCGATGTCACTTTGCTTTTATGTGGTTTTTCCGCCTCAGGACAGTTAGAAACTGATTTTTCCCATCCGATGTGGTACGACCTTACCATGGTGGATGGGTAGGATTACTTACCAGTGCCACAGCTGTTGTGGAGTGATGCACATTGAACTGTCGTATTGTGATTTACCTGTCACTTGTAGCCGCCCCATTTACATTCAGCCACTTACAGCTCCGTCTATTGGTAAAATTTTGGTTATTTTTTTTCATGACGTACCGTCCCCCCTCCCCACTCCCTCCCCACTGTTTAAATAATATGTCGTTCAAATTTGACGTCATTCCTAACAGTGGTTTTCTTACTACAATGTTTTGAAACTGGATCTTTAATTATGGGCACCCTGTATTTAGCGATGTAAATTACTTCATTTTATCGATTTTTGAAAGTTATTGTTCAATACGGCAGCCAGACACCAACAACAATTTCATTTTAATCATTTGTTTCATTGGTGTTAAACTTCCGTAGTAACCTATAAACGCGCCGTTTTGCATGTACTCTCTCCACAATGTTATACCGACTCAAAATCTTTAAAACATCGATTAACCAACAGCATGGTTAGACACACAGAAAATGTCGGCAGAACTCTTACAGGTATGACAACACTTTTAAATCCATTGATGCGGATGACGTCACAAAAATTTTGAGACAGGGACACCGTCTTCGTTATTATGCTACTCACACACGCTCTAAAACGTCACTGAAGTTACGCTATGGTCAATTCTTCAGGTGGAAAGTACCACATCTGGTGACCGAACACATCACTGATGACAGAATGGATATATTCAGCAATGACATAGACGCAGTAACAATCACAGCACATTCGAACGTGGCGTCGATGTTTTGTGGCAAATGTTAGGGTCCTTCTGACCAAGAAAACTTGTCATTTTCCCACTCACAACATTTTCGAAGACTATGATGACTACGTTCTTAAATAAAACATACAATTTCAACTATGATGAGCCTAGAGTCTCTTTGATGTCAGTTTCTATGTTTTCGGTTCAGTTCTTCTCAATCAGCAGCGTTTTCCACTCCCCGTATACTAAGCCGAGCGCATGGTGCTCCTGGCACCTTTTGTTTTGCTATACCCTCGTCCGCATCTCCCTCCATTCTCCACAAACCGCTGTACTGTGCGTGACGGCCGTGGGGAGAGACCGCGCGGTTTGAGGTGCCATCACGGATTGCGCTGCCCCTCCCGCCGGAGGTTCGAGTCCTCCTTCGGGCATGGATGTGTGTGTTGCCCTTAGCCTAAGTTAGAGACCGATGACCTCAGCAGTTTGGTCCCTTAGGATTCACACGCATTTGAACACTTTTTTGTGCGTGACGCAGAGTACGCGGTGCAACACTGTTACCCGCATTTCTCATCCGGAGAAAGCTGCAGAAAAAAACAGCTGTTACCTTGTATCCACAAGTCGCACTAAAAATAGTCTTGACGCTGGCGGGTTACTAATAGTTATATGAAAATATTTATGTGCGTAAAGTTTCACTGTGTTACGGTCAGCTCGTTTATCATCAGTTACAGCCAAGCGTTACCCTAAGCTCTACAAAGCCTGAAAAGTATACCAGCAGAAATCATTCATAATCATAGCCGCGGGCCGCGGTGGCCGAGCGGTTCTAGGCGCTTCAGTCCGGAACCGCGCTGCTGCTGCGGTCGCAGGTTCGATTCCTGCCTCGGGCATGGATGTATGTGATCTCCTTAGGTTAGTCAGGTGTAAGTAGTTCTAAGTTCTAGTGGACTGATGACCTCAGCATTTAAATCCCATAGTGCTCAGAACCAGTTTTTTTTTTTTTGAAGTCCCATGTTTCATGACAGGGCGTAGGGGAACGATGCGGGAGACCCGCGCCGCCGTACTAGGCAAGGTCTTAATGTGGGTGGTTTGCCGTTGCCTTCCTCCGACCGTAATGGGGATCAATGATGATGATTATGAAGACGACACAACAACACCCAGTCATCTCGGGGCAGGTGAAAATCTCTGACTCCTCCGGGAATCGGACTCGGGACAACGCGCTCGGGAAGCGAGAACGCTACCGCGTGACCACGAACGCTGCCACATATTCAGAACCAATCAAAAAATTTGCAGATTTGTGAGAAGTTCCTATGGGATCAAACTTCTGAGGTCATCGGTCCCTCGGCTTACGTACTGCATGTTGTAAGCTAACTTACGCTAAGGACAGCACACACCCACCCCCAATGAAGGACTCGTTCCTCCGACGGCGGGAGCCGCGCGAACGGAGCAAGGCGCTCGAGACTGCGCGGCTACCCCGCGAGGCGAACCAATCAGAATTTGTCACTGAATCAGAACAGTAAACTAACATAAATGAATTCTGAAAGCCCACAAATATTGAAGTAACTCCCTTTAAAAAAAACTACATTACCGAAATCATAATCTCATTTTCACAGAACCAAAAACTGACGAAATACACTCCTGGAAATGAAAAAAAAAAAAAAGAACACATTGACACCGGTGTGTCAGACCCACCATACTTGCTCCGGACACTGTGAGAAGGCTGTACAAGCAATGATCACACGCACGGCACAGCGGACACACCAGGAACCGCGGTGTTGGCCGTCGAATGGCGCTAGCTGCGCAGCATTTGTGCACCGCCGCCGTCAGTGTCAGCCAGTTTGCCGTGGCATACGGAGCTCCATCGCAGTCTTTAACACTGGTAGCATGCCGCGACAGCGTGGACGTGAACCGTATGTGCAGTTGACGGACTTTGAGCGAGGGCGTATAGTGGGCATGCGGGAGGCCGGGTGGACGTACCGCCGAATTGCTCAACACGTGGGGCGTGAGGTCTCCACAGTACATCGATGTTGTCGCCAGTGGTCGGCGGAAGGTGCACGTGCCCGTCGACCTGGGACCGGACCGCAGCGACGCACGGATGCACGCCAAGACCGTAGGATCCTACGCAGTGCCGTAGGGGACCGCACCGCCACTTCCCAGCAAATTACGGACACTGTTGCTCCTGGGGTATCGGCGAGGACCATTCGCAACCGTCTCCATGAAGCTGGGCTACGGTCCCGCACACCGTTAGGCCGTCTTCCGCTCACGCCCCAACATCGTGCAGCCCGCCTCCAGTGGTGTCGCGACAGGCGTGAATGGAGGGACGAATGGAGACGTGTCGTCTTCAGCGATGAGAGTCGCTTCTGCCTTGGTGCCAATGATGGTCGTATGCGTGTTTGGCGCCGTGCAGGTGAGCGCCACAATCAGGACTGCATACGACCGAGGCACACAGGGCCAACACCCGGCATCATGGTGTGGGGAGCGATCTCCTATACTGGCCGTACACCACTGGTGATCGTCGAGGGGACACTGAATAGTGCACGGTACATCCAAACCGTCATCGAACCCATCGTTCTACCATTCCTAGACCGGCAAGGGAACTTGCTGTTCCAACAGGACAATGCACGTCCGCATGTATCCCGTGCCACCCAACGTGCTCTAGAAGGTGTACGTCAACTACCCTGGCCAGCAAGATCTCTGGATCTGTCCCCCATTGAGCATGTTTGGGACTGGATGAAGCGTCGTCTCACGCGGTCTGCACGTCCAGCACGAACGCTGGTCCAACTGAGGCGCCAGGTGGAAATGGCACGGCAAGCCGTTCCACAGGACTACATCCAGCATCTCTACGATCGTCTCCATGGGAGAATAGCAGTCTGCATTGCTGCGAAAGGTGGATATACACTGTACTAGTGCCGACATTGTGCATGCTCTGTTGCCTGTGTCTATGTGCCTGTGGTTCTGTCAGTGTGATCATGTGATGTATCTGACCCCAGGAATGTGTCAATAAAGTTTCCCCTTCCTGGGACAATGAATTCACGGTGTTCTTATTTCAATTTCCAGGAGTGTAGTTTACAACAAATTCCCAGGTACAAATAACTATCACACACGTCATTTTCGAACTTTCCTGATAAAACCGGTTACTTCAATGTATAGTATAAAAATTTACATGAAACATTGTTTCACTTTCACACCTTCATTCACCCTCATAACTAAGCACAGTTATAGTAGTAATTAATAAACAATTAGAAAATGAAACAAACAGATCTGCAAATAAAAATGACAGTATTTTGACTGCAGCTCAGCGTCCGTCAGCTAGTCACCTCCACCAGATCGCATAGTAACTACACACAGTCGGACATCTGATGCCACCAGTCCCGCACGACTCATACTGCACGTTTGTTCACCGCGGTTACGCTCTCTATAGGCTCGGTGTAAGGCGCTACGCCTCAAATGGTTCGTGGGAAGAACGACTGGTGGTAAGCCTACGTGCGACCTCCAATCGCCTAATTTTACCTTCAAGGTCCTTTCGCGAGATATAAGTATGAGGAAGCAGTACGTTGGTTGACCCTTCTAGGAACGTACACTCGCTTAACTTTAATAGCTAACGCACAACAGCTTTGTTGCAATGTCTGCCACTGTAGTTCGCTGAGGATATCAATGATGCCGACGCGCTTACCAAATGAATCCCAACGAATCGGCTGATTTTGAACTTCTGTGTTTCTTCTATCAAATCTGTCTGGTTCGGGTCCCAAACTGACGAGTGATATTAAAGTTCTGGTCGAACCAGGATTTTGTGAGGTACCTCGTTTGTTGTTGGTGATTTTGTGATATCTCCTTTATAGTTGGTGTACATTTTTTAACGATTCTTCCAGTGGATGCGTGTGGCATCAACTTTACCTGCGATTATTTTTGTGTGATCGTTCTTCATTTCGCTCCGTTTGCATACTTCAACATATTTCATAGGTGTGGCTGCTTCTACTGATTGTTCTGCAGTCATGTAATGAGATAAATTGCATAATACGTTGCGTTTGCTTATGATGAGGGTCGATTTCCAATCCCTGCACCAAGTGTTGATCCTCTAAAGGTCTTGTTGTATTTAGCTGCCGTTGTGTAGTGCATTTTCTAGAGTTGCGACTGGCCTGTGTACAACAGCGTCATACACAAAAAGCCAAGTGGAACCTCCAACGTTATCCACAAGTGTATATATATATACATTTCTTCGGTTATCCCTAAAATTAATTTTACGTCTGAAGATACTTCCCCACTGAGAAAGACATGCTGTCTTATGTTTGCTAGAAATTTTTCAGACCTGTCACACAGATGGTCTGATATTCCGTACGTTCGTAATTTGTTCGTCAAGGGATCGAATACTTTCTCGAAGTCCTAGAACACGACGGCAGCTCGCTTTCTGGGTGTTGTGCGAGAACAAAGAGTGCTGGCTTGATTGATTTGATTGATTGATTTTAACAAGACAGCTAAAACAGCTTAGGTCTAACCCGCCACTGCCCGCACCGAAGCTAGGTTTATTGTGCGGTATCGCTCCCTGTATATCTAGTAAAGCCAACCAGTGCCCTTAAATAGTGCAAGGAGTGCCTCTACCAGTTTTTTGTTAGACACAATTTCTTCAGGTTTAGTTGTCCCGAAGATTCTGTATCTTTTAGTCTCCAGTACCATGCATTCAAAGATTAGGTGTGATGCAGTTTCTTCACCCTCATCGCAGATCCTACATTTAGGGTCCTCTTCCTTATACCCATTGTGTGTAGGTGTTTTTTGAAGTTCCCATGGCCCGTCATCAGTCCAGTCATGAGTCTGATCTCTTTCCTGTTCAATTCCAGGGCTACAGGGCTTCTTTTAAAACATGGCTTGGGCATCATTACCTTACCATGTGTTTGTTTATGGACCTTGGTCCAATATCCTACATGCTGTTTCCTAAGCCAGTTCCGTAGTTCATAGTTGATCATAGCCTTGGTGATTGTCAAGACAGTTTCCGGTCTAATAAATGGAGTTGTTGCCCCATCCTAGCCAATCTATCGGCTTGTTCATTGTCACAGATCCCTGAGTGGCCAGGGACCCACACTAGGTACACCCTATTGCTTCCTCCTAGCTCCACCAGAACCCTGTGGCAATCTGCAACAATCTTAGATCTTGTTGCAGGAGCTGCCATTGATTTCAGGGCTGCCTGGCTGTCTGAACAGATGTAGATGCTACGATCATTGTAGCACCTACTCATATTCTCCTCCACACATGCCCTGATTGCAGTAATTTCGGCTTGGAATACAGAGGCGAGTTTCCGTAGAGAGATACTGCTCTCCAGTCTTGGCTGAAGCCCGTAGAACCCTGCCCCAACGCCTTGATCTGTTTCCGACCCATCGGTGAACCAAACGATGTCCCCCGTACAGTGTCGAACTGTTTTCTCCCACTGCTCCCTACTTCCAATTATTATATTGTAAGGCTTGTCGAAGCAGTTAGGAGTTATTATATAGTCAGAGGGCATTTCCCCAGCCATACCTATATTTACCTCACTCACTATGTTAGTGTGTGATTCTGGATATCCAAATGAGACCCACTTTTGGCCAGTTTTAAGTCTGTGTGCCCCAGCTGCTGCCTCCATCTTAACCAAAAGGTGAAATCGACGCATGTCCACCATGGCTTCCATTCCAGCGGCTGGTGTGCTGCTAATTCTGCCCGTTATGGCTAAGCAGGCCAATCTCTGCACCTTAGCAAGCTCTTTAGCAGCAACCCGCTATTCTACCTTCTTCCACCACACTATGGCCCCATAGAAAATCCTAGGTCTAACCACTGTGATGTATATCCAGTGCATACCCCTGGAGCTTAAGCCCCAGTTTTTGCCACAAGCCCTCCTAGTACTCACTAAAGTGCTTTTTGTCTTGGAGCAGATACTCTTAATACGAGGGGTCCAAGTTAGCTTCTCATCCAAGGTTACCCCTAGATATTTCACTATCCCCTTCACAGGTAGAGTTTCATCGAAGAGCTTTAGATTCCAACTTGCATGCTGAATATGTCTCTTCGTAAATGGCACCACAACAGTCTTCTTAGGATTAACTCTCAGATCATGTTTAATGCACCATTTTTGCACAATGTCCAACCCACCTTGTGCCATATTCCTAACTGTGTCAGTGAATTTGCCAAGTATTACTATGACAAGGTCATCAGCGTATCCTTGGCAGAAGCATTGTCTGGAATTTAGTTCCTCAATGAGTTCGTTCACCACTAGATTCCACAATAGAGGGGACAAAACTCCTCGTTGTGGGCAGCCTCTAGTGGTCTTAATTAGCACCTTTTCATTCATCATGGCAGCCTCTACCTTCCTTCCACTAAGCATGGCTCTGGTCCACCTACATATAGTGGCCCCAGATCATGCACCTCTGCTGCCCTTACCATGGAATCGAAAGTCGTGTTGCTAAAGGCCCCCTCTCGACGTCCAGGAAGATGCAGAGGGCTATTTCTTGGAAGTGAAGTGCTTTTTCCACCTTCCCGACGAGTTTCACATGATTTGCCTGGTTGGTATGCGTGTTGGTTCAGGTGTAGAGGGACCCTACATAGCCTCCTCTCCCCAACGTATACATTAACCAGTTTTTCCAGTGTTTTGAGAATGAAGGAGGCCAGACTGATTGGTCTCATATCCTTGGCCTTGGTATGATCAATCCTTCCTGGCTTTGGAATGCAGACAACCTTCACTGCCCTCCAAACATTAGGAATCATTCCTACTGCTCAGCTAACCCTAAATAGCCTGCATAGGATTCTTATAAGCTTTCCTCCTGCCTGTTGCAGGAGAGCTGGAGAAATTCCATCTGGACCAGGTGACTTGAACGGCTGGAATGTTCCCACTGCCCACTGGATTTTGTTGAACTTCACAGACTCCTTGGTCGATTCCCAGTCCTCTCTTCGAGTGTCTGAGAACCGTTGTCTCTCTGGGGTCACATACTGGTCCGTGGTAGCCGGCAGAGCATATTGAGGAAAGTGAGTTTTGAGGAGCAATTCCAGCGTCTCATGTGCTGTCTTTGTATATTCCCCATCCTCCTTCCTCAACGTACCTCCTGGCTTACACACGATAATTGTTTCTCCGCCGGCCTGTGTGGCCGAGCGGTTCCAGGCGCTTCAGTCTGCAACCGTGCGACCGCTACGGTCACAGGTTCGAATCCTGCCCCGGACATGGATGTGTGTGATGTCCTTAGGTTAGTTAGGTTTAAGTAGTTCTAAGTTCTAGGGAACTGATGACCTAAGATGTTAAGTCCCATAGTGCTCAGAGCCATTTGAACCATTATTGTTTTCGAAACCCAAGTTGATTCCTACAGAAGAGACTTTCTTCTCCAATGAACTACAGTATATGGCTGGTAGAATAAGGGCAATTTGGTATAGGTATCTCCTCAGATATAGTGATTTGTCCTCTCTTGAGCGCTTTCAGTCCCTTTTCTATCTCATGCTCCCTTTTCGACATCTCTCATTTTCACTTTATGGCGACTGCTTAAAGGAGGAGCTGCAGTGCGATCTCCCTCAGCAAAACAGTTCTTGAAAAGTTTAGATTTTCGCCCTTGTTTTTGGCATTCTCCGATTCGATGCCATTACGAGCTCATAGTGTCTGGTTAGATGGTTTCGATCGCTTCACTGATATAAGATCAAAACTTCTTAGGCGTTTCTAACAAGTTTCTTTACGTTACTTTTGGCTTCGCTCAGTTCATGTTGGTTTATAAGGTTTTGGCTACGTTTAAGTTTCCAGTGAAGCTCTCTTCGCTTTCGTAGCAACTTTCAAACACGGCTGTCGAACCACAAAGGGTCTCTTTGGTTCAAATGGCTCTGAGCACTATGGGAATCAACTACTGAGGTCATTAGTCCCCTAGAACTTAGAAGTAGTTAAACCTAACTAACCCAAGGACATCACAAACATCCATGCCCGAGGCAGGATTCGAACCTGCGACCGTAGCGGTCTTGCGGTTCCAGACTGCAGCGCCTTTAACCGCACGGCCACGTCGGCCGGCAAAGGGTCTCTTTCGTCTCCCACAACTTTTCTCGGCACATACCTGTTTACAGCTTATTACACGTCTTAAACTATATGCATCGATGGTCGTCATGATAGAGATGAAATTTTCAAATCTGCCTCTTAGATCGTCTGAAATCTGTTTCTTGTTGCTCTTCCTAAGCAGAAATAGCTTTCTATATTTCTTTATTTTACTGTTTATAACGTTGACACGTTCCATACCCTCCACGTACGACGTAGATGATCTAGTTGAAAATGTGTCTAAGAAGACGGGTATGGATAGTCATGAAAAGAGCAAAATCGAAAGAGGAGCCACCGTGAATAAACACATTACAGAAGGCCGTATACCGGGTGGTTCAAAAAGAAAGAAAAGAGTTCACTTGTTCATTATAGACAAATTATAAAGGACAGAAACACATTGGGCATGCCACTGGACAGAGGAAGGTTCAAAGTTTCGACACAGCTACTCTGTTGCTTGTTTGTAGCAAAATGGCGACTACACCACAAGACAAATCGTATCGTGTGCTGGAATTTCCGTAAAGCCATCGATTCAGCAAGAAGCCGCCTCTGCACAAGCAGATTTATATCTGGTATACAGAATTCTTGGAAGTTGGTTGGATATGCAAAGGAAAGAGCATTGGCTGGCCACGCACATCTGATGAAAACATCGAGCGTATCCGAGATGCGTTCACACGGATCACTCGGAAGTCTACAAGACGATCAGGTCGAAAGTTCAACTTCCTCAAGTAACTGTGTGGCTTGTTCTGAGCCGACGCCTTCATATGAAGCCTTACATGTTGCACTTACTGCGGCAATTTCCTCCCGGAGATCAAAACACCAAGGTACGAATTTTGTATTTCATTTCTCCAGCAAGTATCGGAGGACACTTGTTCCAAACGACTCATCTTTCCGGATGAATCGGGATGTTTCAGCTATCGGATACAGTAAACGGTCATAATGTAAAAATTTGAAGGTCACAAAATCCCGATGTCGTCGTCGAGCATGAAAGAGACTCATTGAAACTGAATGTGTTTCGTGTCGTTTCTGTTGACAAAGTTTATGGATCTTCCTTTTTCGCGGAGGAAACTGTGACAGGAATGTCATACCTGGTCATGCTACAAATTGGCTGTTTCCTAAACTTTACAAAGATTCCGGTGATTTAATTTTCATGAAGACGGCGCCCCGCCTCACTTTCATCTTGAGGTGCGGCGTTATCACAACGACTCCACCCCACAACGTTGAACTCGAATAGGTGGGACAACTAAATTTTGTTCAATGCTTTTGGCCTCCCAGGTGACCAGCCCTCAAACCTTGCGATTTTTTCCTGTGGGAGTCCATAAAAGGCAGAGTCTTTGTCCCACCTATGGCAGCCGCTCTTCAAGAACCGAGAAATTGAATTGTTGAAGCTGTCGATTCAATAAACAGTGACCTTTTGTGGAATGAAATGGACTTCCATTTCGATGTTTCTTGAGCAACGCATGTTGCTCATGTTGAGTGCTAGGTATGGTGTCTGTGCTAACATAAATCTCTGAACCTTCCGCTTTGCAGTGACATGTACAGTGTGTTTCTATCTTTCATTGTTTGCCTGTAGTATAATTGAAATGTATACTTTATTTTTGAACCACCCCGTACGTATTGAGTGAAACAGATTTCTTCTGTGTTCAGGATAGGAGCAGTCAAGCTATTGAAAAACTGCAAGAAACCAGTGGGTTGGATCCATAAGGACCCAGTCGTTCACGGACTTTCATCGTGGATAGAGTGGAGCTTGGTATGGTATCTCTTAAGAACGTCTTGAAGTGCACACACAAATAACAGATGTTAGCAATGTGTGCGCAACAAAATGCAATTTTAAATGCTTAGGTGATGCTTAGGAGATACAGAAAATGTCCAGCGGGCTCAGAAATGAAAAATCCATCAAACTCTCCGCTCTCTCCTTTCTTTCAAAAGAAGCTGAAACTTGCGGGGGAACCTCTGCAGAGTATGAAAGAAAATGGACGAGACTATGAAAATCATATGAAGAAAAGGAAGATGAAGAGAAAACAAAGAAACTTGATTCCTAGCTGTGGTTTGAATCAACGAGATAAATTTCAGATTTCGCACTTAAAATGTTAACATTTCTTGTTTCTGTGATTTTTCTATTAAACGTTAATTTACTTATTGTCCATTAGCGTCAGTTGAAGTCCTCAGTACATTTTTATGAACCTATGTGTAGAAATACGATTGATATTCATGTGGCTTATATACTAACGCAATATTTTCTGCAAACCTTTGTAAGAATTCGACGCGTGACAGCGTAACTTTGGTCGAAGTGATTCTATAGAACTCTGAGAACTAAATAGAAAGGTAAATCTGTGCTTTATTCAGCATTTCGAGATATTACTATGCTATTTTAAAATACAAAGTTTCCGACCCGATCACCTATTTGATTTTCTGTCCCCTTACGAAAGTAACATCGGGCAGCGAACGATACAAAGGTACTGGACAGCAGATTATGACAATTTTAGCGTGGTTTTCTTCTTTTCTAGCTTTTATTGTTGAGAATCTCCAGCGCACGGACCAGCCCCACTTTATTTAAAAACATCACGGATCATTCTGCTTATAAGAAAGCATATACAGTATGAGCGCGGGTAAAGACTTACATACCGTTACCCCTAATATCGTCTGCTGTAGAGCTCTAGAATGTATTCTAAGCTTGATCTCTGTGATATTCCTCGAGGAATAGGAAGATTTTCTCAAAGAGGCAACCAAGGCTAAAGAAACTTCACTCGCGCAAAACGAAGATCGGTCTTTCAACACACTATTAAGCTAATATTAAATGCAGGTTACGCAAGTAGATACCATTGCGCTAAGTTTAAAATTTTTCGACATTTTCGGATTATAAAGAAAATACTTCACACACACTCTTCATAAATTTATGATTCATTAGAAAATTGTTGACTGATGGAATCTGGATGTTATTTTATATGAGTATAAACGAAAGTAACATCACGTATCCTCAAGGAGACGAAGTAGGACTGTTAATATTCTCGGTCTACATAAAAAAAATTGTTAAACTGCTACAGAAACACATTCAGATGCTGACTAGATTGGTGTCTACACGAAATTAACGCTGTGGTATAGTTTTAAGAACGCATGAAGTAAGAGATTTAGGGAGTATTTTGTCGTTGTGTACTAAATGGCAACTCTGTCTAAACAAGGATACCTGCGCAATAAGTCCCGTGACAAAGAGAATAAACGTTATAGTACCGATTACAAGATGAGAATCAAATTTCTAGATTCACTCATCTCATTTAAATATGTAGGGTTAAGACTGGAGCAATATGTAACACCACGAACACGCGAAGTCGGTTGCAGGCATTCCAAATGTAGGGCATCGCTTCTTGAAAGGAGTTTTGGAAAGTGCTGCACATCTGTAAAGGAAACTCATAGAGTAATGTTATTTGTAGACCAGTATGGCGTGGCAACAAAAAACAGCAGAATTTTGGTTTTAAAAAATCATTCACGCAGGACAGTCGTACATCTGTAACATCGTTTGACAGCCGTATGAACACCCTACGAAGGACAAAGAAATAGCTATCCCTGGCGCTGAAAATAAACCAAAAGAGCTGGGGGGAAAAACTTCTTCATACACTTACAGCGCCAGTTGCCGTCCTGTTGACACCTTGGAGTAGTACGAAGGCTTTTGTTCTGAAAAGGCACATTTTTATAATGACCAGTAAATGTGGAAAGAGGGCAGGGGCTGCCACCGAGGGTATTGCTGACTTAGGGAGGCCTTGACGCACCCTTCGCCATTTTATTCACGCATGTGTCAGTGTAGGGCCCTTCCATGATCACGCCACAGTAGAGAGAAACAGGAGCACTGAGGAAGCATAACACCCCTTTGCTGCTTCGAATCGCGTTCAGATTTCTTCGAATGGTTTTGGTTACTAGAGGCTCTACACTGTACAGCAGAGCAAATATTGTGGTCGCGCTGCGCTCCAAAGGGACGAGATCATGTTCATTGGGGTTGCTAGCCCACGATGTCCTTAGAGAAGGCCAAGCGTCAGGGAGATGTCAGTAGAGTCAATGTCTGTCAAGAAGGTCTTCCTGTTGCTCATCCAACTGCAGACTATCGTTTTCGAGAGTGAAATGTGTGGGAATCAAAGTCCCAGGGGAAGGGTTGGTTTCATTGACGCCATTTTTTACCAGCCCCTTCCTCCCTGACGCCTTTCCTTTTAGATTCAGAGGGGAGGCGTGTCAGAACGTTTTACTCGACCATTCACAAGCAAACCGCTTGATTTCCACGGTGGGCGTCGCGGTTCTGACCTCCATCACACAGGCGTCAAAAGAAAAGATGAAATGTGGGTAAGACGGGGTGTGACGACCTTCGCATCGTGTGTCATGTCCACAGCGGCGTTGAGCAGAACTGCGGTGCCAATGGGACTTGAGTAACCCACTTTACATGTCACAAGAAGTTCTGGGCTCTAGCCTTTCTTTCGTATGGGTCGGCAACCTGCTGTTCGAAGCGTCGTCGAGCCCATGGTTGACGTCTCATGACGCCATGATTTTCCATCCTCATAGATGAATGTTTTTGGTATCTTTGAGCCACCGTTCAGACTTAGGCGTCGCAGTGTGAGACAATTACGGGGTTTCGAAATAGTGATCGTTTAATTCTGTTACACGGTGTACACATTACGCGGTTCGTCAATAGACAACCTAGACACGGTATCTTTAAACAATGTATGAAGCTATCATCTAGATATGGAGACCCAATCACTACTACGTTGTTGTGGGTGTTGTGAATCCATGCTTGTTACTAACTCTGAACGAAAGAACGCAGAGTCGTTAAAGCTGGTGGAAGCGTGAAACGTTCACGGAATCACCCAGACGCAGGAACGCGTTGTGAAAGAAATTAAGACTTGAACGGCGTTCATTAAATGGTCACGTTTCAAATTGTTCGTTTTACTTTAGTCACACATTTAATGCAATCAGTTCAAAGACAGAGAAGTGTCTTTAAGATTACACGACTTTTTGGAATTTCCCTATTGACCTTGAAGCTCTGGATCGATGAACACAAAGTGAAATTACAGACTGAGACGAAGTGTTGCAGCTTCCATGTGACCGGCTGTCACAGTGCTTTTATTGGCAAGCGGGAAGCACTACTTCTACTCTCCGTGTCGTAATCATTACGACCTGTGTTTCCGTTGCTCTTTGATTTGTTAATACGTACTATGAGAAGCAAATAATCATCTGCAAAAATCGGAAGTTTAGGTGAAGTACCACTCACTAGCCTTTTTGTGGTACTAACGAAATTATGTTTTCAATTTATTTTGTCTTTTTTCAATCCCTCCCAGTGTCACATCTTAGCCTGTGATTCGAGGGAGACTTTTGTTTGATGCGGTTTTTATGACCAGAACGTGTTTAGTTCCAAACCGACGGATGATGATCTTCGGTAAATTTTATGAATTTTCATTTGATGATATTTTTAGTAAGAAACAAGGCATCAAAACTGGCAAATGACTTGAACAGCAGAAGGTCTCGGGAGTAACAGAGACCGGTGTTTCTTCTCAGAAAACGTACCCTAGATCATGCGCACTCTGTCTAACCTTCCACATCGACTCGGCTTCCGAATGGGAAGTCATAGATTTGCAATTTTTAGTATAACATCGGAATACGAGAGACCAAAACTGCGTAACGTGACTGCGGGAACAAGTTGGGGAGACCTGGGGAAGGTAACTATCATTTTAAGTACATACTTCTAGGCACCACATTAACACCGTATCATGTTAATGTTTCGTGCGGCGATCACATAGAACCAGCACAGTGAAGTCGCTCTGCCAGTTCACCGTGCGTTACATAAGTGTCGTGGACATTGTCGGACGTGTTATTATTTTCAAGATATTCAGCGTTGATTGCTTGAGGATAACAAGTAAGAGATATTGCCTGTGTTTTCTGTACATGACTACCTTAGGCAATAGGCGTTTCATAGCCACTCTTTGTTCGGGTCTTATTCTTGTTGATCCTAATCCAATGGCGTATGCGGGAAGTTGACTACGGCGATTCGACGACCTCGCCGGTTACTGAGAACCTATCAAGCACAGCTTATTTAAACGCGGCTACATTCAGTAACGCTGTTACTGGGTTGAAACACCTTATAATTGAATTTTATGACTGCGCTGAGTGTAATGAGCGCAATGTGATTGCCACGGAAACCTCAAAACGTTGTCTATTTACGGAACATGCCGAAACTGAAAAGCTGCCGCTCTGACTGCAGCACCGAAAGGTCCAGCTACATAAAATCTTAATGGATACATAAGATACAGAAAATTAAGAACCAGAAACTTCAAGAAATGCTGAAATCACGAAACCAAAGCAGTGACGAAGTATTTTTGATTTTAAACACCTGTCTAAAGAAAGATTGAAAAATACCCGGTAAGTCGCCATATTTCAAGGGCAGCTGTGTTAAGACGCTCAGCTATTAAATATATAAGCAATCACACAAGATAATATTAGAACCATTAAAATGAAAAATAAAAACTTGCATGATACGACGGCGCGCTGAAAACTATCGTCTCCGAATTTTTTATGTGAAAATTCTTAAAACTTTTTTAAATAAAATAAATATTATTAACATTCTACACGTTTATTCTTCACGTCTGCATATTTATCTCTCAATATAGTCAGCCTGGCGACGAACGCATTTCTTCCAATGAGAGACCAGTTCATGGTGTCACAACCTCACCTCTACTTGCACTGCTTCATCACTATCAAAGTGTTCTTTAAGTTTTGTAAAGAGAGATAAATCGGATGAGGTAAGTCAGGGCTGTATGGAGGACAATTTAGGACAGATACACCAAGGTTCATGTGTGGTCCGGCACTGTCGTGCTGAAGGAGAGGGTGGTCCATGTGTGGACAGTTAGAAACTCGGATACGGCAGGCTGATTCTCGCGCAGTGCCGTGTTACACGCTACAGTTCGGAGCCCTCTAGCGGGAGAGCGTTGCAACTTGCGTCAGCGAAGCGGACAAGATGATCGAGTGATAGTGACATGAAATACCTCAACCTATATTGAGAACAGGATAAGGAATTCGGAATCATTATTCTTTATGACACCCTAATAGTATAGCGGAGTGTCCAGCACGTGATGAGACCTAGACTGAGCCTACAGCAGAAGGCTAACTAAGGTGTTGCAAATGCAGCATGTGGTAGCGTGTGTACTGCGCAGTATCTGAAGGACGATAATGTGTATGTTATTTTTCTTAATGATCAACAATGATATTGAATATACTAATTTCCAACACAAAAAATCGTTTCATTGTGTTCTACTCAGTAAGGAATAAAAATTAAATGCCGGCCGGAGTGGCCGAGCGGTTAAAGGCGCTACAGTCTGGAACCGCACGACCGCTATGGTCGCAGGTTCGAATCCTGCCTCGGGCATGGCTGTGTGTGATGTCCTTAGGTTAGTTAGGTTTAAGTAGTTCTAAGTTCTAGGGGACTTACGACCACAGCAGTTGAGTCCCATAGTGCTCAGAGCCATTTGAACCATTCTGAACAAATTAAATAATTCTTTATAATCTTAAACATTTTAGGAATAAAAATTTTTCATCTCTTAGTAATATCGTCAATGTGCCCTGCAGTCTGTGCTCCGATACTGGGTCAAGATGTGTGGTGTGCGTACTGTAAGACCTTCGGTACACACACCATCAGATTATCTGACTTGTCGTTCTAACGAAGTAGGCGAATGTCAGCAATATGTCTCGTGGTCTTATCGTGATGTGTTTATCTTCTGCCGTTAGGTCAGACGATAGAAATGCTACTTGCACACTTAGAGTAGCAGATTGACAGTGACCAACTTTAAACAGAACTTGATTAATTTTCACACACATTTATTAAAATAATAAAAAGCATAGAAATTACATAACTTGATTCTGGATGCTGTTTACAATTGACAATCTGAAGTTCCTTTGGTCTTGGTACATTAATCTTATTCTCACATATCTCTGATACTTGACAAAGTGTCTATACATTTATCTTCATGGCTATGTACAGGAATATGATAATCGTCTTAGGTGCACACTGAAACTTGACTATAGACTGGTACAGACTAATGCAGACTGGTACAGACTAATGCAGACAAATGCAGACTGACTAATCAGAGGTCTGTACACCCGTTACAATACCTGGCGTGTTCAGGTATCACTGTGCGAGTGTGATCCGTGAGGAGAAAAGGTTCTATGTTAGCAGCGATCTCATTGGCTGCGTTACATATTAATACGTGGATCGGCGGAAGCAGAATTTGGTCCGTCTCTAAGGCAGCGCCATCCCATAGTGCGGAGACGGACGAGCGCTGCACCTGCGCTGTTGTCCTTAGCTGGGAGCGCTCTAGTAGGAAAGTTGTGTACGCGCTGACTACGCGGAACTATGTACACCAGAAGATGACACTTCTGCGTCTGTCTTGTCAAAGTAACTATGATCGTATTAAAATAAAAATTTATGCAAGTAGGTGTAATACAATAAAGGGTCACTTTACAGCCAAACACAAAAAATAAATTCAAAAGTAAATTTATTGAAAAACTGTTAATGTGGTGAATTTATCTCGTTTGCTCCTATCCATCGTCACACACTGAACAGTGGGCTCTTGAGTACTTGTGGATGTAGAGAAGAAAACTCTAAATAATTGCATGATATTGACAGTTTATCAAATTCAGATGTAAAGAAGAACAGCAGACAGTCGCCGAATTCGTAATTCATTGCAGATCTAGATTTCGACATCGCGCTATCGGCCATTATTCGGTCCCCCACACTACCAAGTACGCGCGCCGCTAGCTATGCCGCAGCGTTTCCAACAGCCGCCACCGCGGCACGAGGGCGCTCCCACCAATGGATACGCCGCTGCCAATGAGATGCAAGTATCCTCTCTCCGGAGCTGCATCGCCGGGTATACTTAGTTCTGACATTCATGGACTGACCCTTGTTTTGTGTGTTTGCCAGCAAAATAACATTTACTGACTTCCATACTGGCCAGGGCTCGGTACCTGCTGAAGAGACATTGTACTGAAGAGTGACAGATCTGTAACTCTTTTGTATCTGTATACGTTTCTGTATTCAAATATACTTTAGCCACTGGTACTGTAATTTCAGCAACAAAGTTATGTATTATTCTTCACTATTTGATATTAGATACGGAGTACACTAATATCTGCATTTTCTGTTCATAATCCTGTGTCCACTAAACCACCACAAAGCGTGCAAGGAAGTCATAACAGACCAATGATCACTGTCTTCGGTAAACCCTCGTCGCCAGTTTTGTAAAGACCTCGTTGCTACTGCTGTGGAGTCCGAGTTGGCACTGTTGTCACGATAGGCCGAGTTTGAAAGTTAGTTGAACAGCTTCTGGTGCAGTACACCGCTAAGACAATTTCTCCTGCCACTATTACACAGCTGTTCCCCAGGATCAGGTAACAGGATAGGGGAACAGAGTCTCTACAGCACTCCAACAAGTTAGCATCAAAGTCACACAAATGAGTTAAAAAGGTTTACTTACCTTTTGGATTAGTTGAATAATAAGGTCTGAAACACTGCTTGTAATAAAACACAACGCTTCAATGGCTAAGTGCAAATAATCGTAGGTAAACTTCACAGTACATAGCAAATAAAGTGTACGACAACTGTCTGTTGACTTCTGAGAGTTCGCTACATGACGTTCCCTGTCCAAGCCAGCCCTGGACGATGATCCATAATCAAATGGGCGAGAGCTGCTCTTCTAGCTTCCATGTAGGCTTCTGTCCGTTTTCGTCTGGTCATTGGCGGATTGTACTCGGCCGGTAATTGGCTGAGGCGAAGTCGGTATATACTCATCCTCAGCGCCGCCCGTGGCGCTGTTGGAACTCGCGCAAGTGGCGAGTGTCTATGGCACTGGCACCAGCTCGCAACTTTGCGCCTGTGGTGCTTTGCCCTGGCTGCGTCTTGTTGGGACGACACAGCAATCTAGATCTACAATAAATTACGGTTTCTGTGACTGACTGCTGTCCTCCTTTACATCTGAATATTCAACGGTCGCTGTCCACCACCGGTATCCGAAGCTAGTTTTAGTTTAGCAGGTTATTCTTTTAAACCTTAATTTCTTACGTTACAAGACAAGGGGATATATCTGCACGAAAACAGTGAAATGACTTCGACCTGCTCGCGTAGTATAAAGCTTTCAAAACAGGAACGAGAGTTAGTCCTTGATCGGATCTCCACTTCCTGTATCTCATAAGGCATTAACTGAAACTGTTGACGCAGTGAATAACATAGAAAAGACTGTTTACATTTCCCTTGCCTACAGTCTTCCAGTAGTCACAAAAAGTCATGAACCATTGTTGGGCGCTAGCTCATATATTTGTATCCACTCACTACGCGCTACACAGGTACACTAACTGTTAAGGAAGTATTGTGAAGACGACCTGCGCAACACTCTCTATACTATTCCGTCTTATCGCTGATGTTTTATTCTCTCTCGTTGCTTTATGTTTCTTCAGACCTTTTCAGCTCTGTAAATGTTTCTCTTTCATGTCTTGACTTATGGTATTCAGTGCGCTAAATAAATCTGGCGCTGACACAAACGAAACGATCAGCCCCTGCAATCCAACACGCCAAAACTCCGAAGACGGGACGCAAAATTATTTGATCTGACAAGGATAAACTGTATAATGAAGGCTAGTCGCAATAAATTTCAACTAATGTAAGCAACTGCACTCCAGGTGTAAATATAGTAAACGCAATAGGGACCACGAGTTCCTTTAAAATTCTAGTCTCTGATCTTGTTAGGAATATTCAGTTGCGCCACTATAACTGATAGAAACTGTGAAGAGTATACTCCTTCAGCCTAGCATAATTAGAGCAGTCCATGTGATTATTTCTGCTACACGGGTAGCAATCAGCGAGACTGTCAGGCGCACGTTGGAATCTCTCAGCAAACAGTGGATGAAGAAACAAAGAAAAGAGTTTAACGTCCGATCGATGGCGCAGTCGTTAGGGAAAAGAAGTACAGACTGGACACGGATATGGAAGCATATCAGTCGTTCCCATTTCAAAGAAACAACCATGGCTCTTACCGAAAAAGATTTGGGGAAAAGGCATAAAAAATGGATGAGGAGCACCGTTAGGGGATTTGAAGCCCATTCCTCTCGAAAGGAAACCTAGCATTTAACCATGGTATCATCTGTTCTGATATGCTTCTAGAGCCTTCCCTACGCTATGGTACGAGTCACGCGTCACTAAAGGAGTATTCAGAATCGTTAAGGTCTATTTTTGTAATTGTGTTAAATTTGGATTCAGTTCATTTATCTCTGTGGATCGATGACATTCCTGTCGAATCTCCTGCATTAATCTAACATACGAAGGAAAGCCGTGCACACCATCTGTTTTCAAGTCGTGTACATAATCTATGTGCTTTAGGGTTTTAATAGTTTAAGACTCACGTCTTTCTGAGGATGAGATATAGATTAGAAATTACTTAGACAGCCTTGTGTAACTGTCTAAAAACCAGAGATGCTGACCATTGTAGAGGAATAACAACCTTTATACCAGAGCACAAGTTTGACCTAGGTCTGAATTATCTCGTCACCACGCAAGTCATCGCGCTACACTTCATACTATATCTGCAGGTAAATACTAGGGCTATTTATTTTTCCAACTCCCGATCGGTCGCGAAATGGAAAACAGAGTGAAAATAAAAGAACGTATTTTATTTGAAACAATTAGCTACACCTTCCAGCTACGTCTCTACATAATCACCACTCCGACTTACACATTTGTCGTAGCGTGGTACCAACTTTCCAGTACCATCGTCACAGTAGGCAGCCGCATATGATTTCCTACAATTCTCTGTGTTGGTCTGCAGTTCGTTGTCTGTGTCAAAATGCTATCATAGTCAGTGGTTCACGTGAACAATGAGATGAAAATCAGGGGGAGCCAAGTCAGGGCTGTATCGTGAGTGATCAATCACTTCCCATCGAAAACTCTGCAGGTGCGTCATGTTGCACCCACAGGTTTCAGCTGACACCCAAATCTCCAGATGGTAGATGGTCGGATCGGTAACAAACGCTGAATGTCGCCAGAATATCAACCAACACTCAGATATAATTTGTGCTATGTACTATCATTCAGGAGAACATGTATTTTCGGAAATAGGTAACACATGACGTACGGAGCACAGAAAAATCAGAATTGTGGGAAGCTATTGTGTAGAGCTTCCCCGGGGAAATTGGTAACATTAATTTATCGTGCGAAGTATCCTGGGTTCGAGCTCTGGTACTAAAAGTTTTGTACTGTAGTAATATGAAACTGTTTTATTGGAAAACATGTTCCTGACATGTAAACGAACTGTTCTGAGTTTGCAGCATTGTTCTAGTGGCAGTTCGCTTTCAATTCGTTTATTTGAAACTACCGAATCTATAAGGTACATCTGGAGTTTCACAGAACAAACACAAAAAAATCGGAACAGAAGGCTAAAGAAACTATTGCATCACCCGTGCGGAAGTATTTCTAGTAACGATAATAATAAGAAGAAGAAGGTGTAGAAAAAGGAGAATTGGCTGCAAGATGGCAGAACCGCTGTACATTTATAAACTCTGAACAGTCCTTCGATATGGGAACATGTTGTCCAATACAAC
The DNA here is from genome assembly GCF_021461395.2 of Schistocerca americana. Classification (NCBI taxonomy): domain Eukaryota; kingdom Metazoa; phylum Arthropoda; class Insecta; order Orthoptera; family Acrididae; genus Schistocerca; species Schistocerca americana. The sequence goes on along the minus strand of NC_060119.1, from coordinate 920,523,814 downwards.
AATTTCACGCGTATTATAGTACAAAAGCAGGCATGATCAGGGCTTGAACACGACACCCTTCGTACGACGAGCTGACGCTTTAGCGACTTGGCTACGGTAGTTTCGGATAACAGACACTCGTAGTTACGCCTTTCTTGTGCCCCGTAGGCCATTTGGTAATTACTGCTTGTCGTTTACACAAGTTTTCCCGGACGAGAGCACAAACTACATCGATGCTTTGGTTTATACTTTATCGATGTATGATGTTTGGTACCGATCTGACTGTCTGATATCTATATGTTTAGGTGTGAGTAACGTAAAGTCATGAAGACGGACACGCATGCCACTCACATTATGTGGACTCCATGACATCAGGCTGGCCCCATCATCAGGCACTTCACACTTGGCCGGAGACACGGCTGTACGTGGTCACCGTGCGCTCAGAACTGAAAAATGTGACGTGACGCAGTTGACGGGTATACTACAGACACTTCGAAAATCCTATGAAGCTTTGCGCATATGTGTCGCAACGTGCTTTAATTTCGTGACCCATTGAAGTTTGAAAAAAATAAGAACCCTTGTGCTTACAACAGGTGGTAATCTAACTTATTTAATGTAGATCTTTAAGATTTGATGTGCTCCTTCAATAATGGCTCTGAGCACTATGGGACTTAACATCTATGGTCATCAGTCCCCTAGAACTTAGAACTACTTAAACCTAACTAACCTAAGGACAGCACACAACACCCAGCCATCACGAGGCAGAGAAAATCCCTGACCCCGCCGGAAATCGAACCCGGGAACCCGGGCGTGGGAAGCGAGAACGCTACCGCACGACCACGAGATGCGGGCTGTGCTCCTTCAGTCACTGAAATCGTACCCTACGCCCCAATTAGATCACGTTGTTCATTTTCGCAGGTTAATTAGTGAAAAACAGTCCAGACATATATAACAGTAACGATAATTTTTTTATGGGAGGACGTTTGTCTAACAAAACGGTAGGGTTCGCCGTACAATCGGCCCTGAAACGGCCTAAAACATCTCTAAGGTGCTAATTATTTCACCAGCCTCCTCCTTCAATGCTTTCCTAATATTACTGGAAGCAGCACTTCATCTGATCGGCAAGCACAGTTGTAATCTGCGATTGCCGCACCGGCTTGCCCACCTTGGCAGCGCTCTAGTGTAATTACGGTCGAAGCACCACAAGGATCGCATTCCGCAAATGGTGTGAAGGGCGCCCGTTGGCCGCAGTTCCAAATCCAGTTTAAAGGTATATGAGGAAGAGAGGAAAATAGGGAGCAGGGAAAGAAAAGGAGAGGCTGTACTAGAAACCTCGAGTTATGAAGGCCAGAAATAAAAGGCACCTACATTAGCACTTGGCATTAAGCCGCACTGCTGCGTTTGCCAGCAAGGTAACACGCATGCTTGAACGAGGTTGAAACAAAAAGAGGCGCAACTCTTTAGCAATCTACATCTAGTAATGATAATGGCAGGCGCCAAACACTCGAGCCGCGACTGCCTAGGCCACAACAGCTGCGCTCGCAGAGCGAAAAAAGGCTGGGAACAAATTTCTGTTGGCACGAATAGTAGTGCAAGAAAAAGGCACATGAGCGTTGTACGCGGGGCTGCAGAGATGCGAGATAAAGAGCTGAATAATGAGTGCGGGAGCAGCGAGCGGCCACCTGCAGCCGAGTACGTGCTAACTGCAGCCACGCATTGTCTTGCTTCTGTTTGGAACGAGCACCCCACGCATTCCGCGCTGCTAATAAAAGCTGCACCGCGGCGAGCAGCTCTCGGTTGCGTCGAGCGAACTGGAAACCAGTAAGGCTTTTGAGCTGGACTGTATGGAACTCAACAAGCACACGCAAAGAGATTAAATATGGTAATTGACAGGGTTTAGAGGGTTAAGTTTTGCTGATATCTTTACGAGAATATGTGATTGTGCTCTGTGCTACATGCGAGCGGTGGGGTGATGATACGTGTTTGGTATTTGACTATGGGGCACAGTTGCATTTCGAGCAAATTGAACAGAGAAAATACAGAGCAAAATTTTGAGTAAATAGAAGCACTCGACAAGCAGAAACTTGGATTGAGGTTCCCCACTCTTCGAAATAGCCGGCCAGAGTGGCCGAGCGGTTGGAGGCGCTTCAATTTGGAACCGCGCGACCGCTACGGTCGCAGGTTCGAACCCTGCCTCGGGCATGGATGTGTGTGATGTCCTCAGGTTAGTTAGGTTTAAGGAGTTCTAAGTTCTAGGGGACTGATGACCTAAGCATTTAAGTCCCATAGTGCTCAGAGCCATTTGAACCATTTTTTTGTAGACAATCATTTTGTAAGTAGGCTGTGTAGGTTTTTTATGTTGGTAATGCCACGTAGTGCTGTGTATGAAACTCACTGACTGCGCTGTGTACAGTCTGTGGCTGGTTGGACTCATTGTTGGAACATTCTCTTGTGTAGTGTTTGGCAGTTGGATGTGAACAGCGCTTTGCGTTCTGCAGTATGAGGTGAGCCGCCAGCAGTGGTGGATGTGGAGAGAGAGATGCCAGAGTTCTGAGAGGTTGCTATAAGCGGACGATCTGGACGTGTGTCCGCCAGAAAAAAGAAATTTGCAAAGATGGTTGTCATGAATTGGTAGACATACATGTGATGACTTTTGAACATTATTAAGGGAAATACATTGTTTGTTCTCTATAAGAATCTTTCATTTGCATGCCTATCAGTAGTTAGTGCCTTCAGTAGTTAGAATCTTTTATTTAGCTGGCAGTAATGGTGCTCGCTGTATTGCAGTAGTTTGAGTAACGAATATTTTTGTGATTCATGAATGGTATAAGGTATTGTTAGTCAGGGCCGTTCTTTTGTAGGGATTATTGAAAGTCAGATTGCGTTGCGCTAAAAATATTCTGTGTCAGTTTAGTGATGATCAGAATAAGTAAAGAGAAAACTGTTTGAGTACGTTGAGTTTTGCCCAGCAGTTTGAAAATCAAATAACGTAAGAGTTTTTCCAGCACTGTCATTCATAATTTTTCTAAGATGACATTTCAATTTCAGTACAAAAGTGTATCAGCATACACGCCGTTTCAGTGGTACAAGTAAAGACAATGTTTCCAACTTCCCTCATTCGCTGGGCGCTGGGTTAAAAAACGACAGTTACATTTGTTAACATCTCACTAATTCGATTAATATGCCGTTACTGAGATACATTCGAAACGTACTGCGTATATGAGTCATACGAGAAGCTTTCTCTTCTTCGGCAATATCCATCTTCCTCTGTACAGTGTCGGTCAGTAGTGAACATATGCGAAGGACGTTAAATAAGTAATACAACACTTTTTTCTCTGACAGTTTCGATTGAAAAGATACGGAATTTGTTGTGGAACATAGTGAAATACTCCCACATCGAGCACCTACAGTTTAATAAGTTCCGATCGATGGCTGCGCTATACGTAACCTGCAAAATAACGTCTGTAACGCAGGTGCGTCCCAAGCCGAGAGGTGTCATTGAGTTTCTTTGGTGGAAAACTAGAGCATCACACATATTTGTAGTCGCTTGCAAAACACCCATGGAGGCCCAGCAGTGGACAAATGTCGTTGGGAGAGGCATCGGTCATCATCGCAACAAGGTTGCAGCTGTAACTTCTGCAATGTTGGAGCGCTGGGTCTCGCACCTTCCATCTGCTTGGCCCAATAAAGGATGCGCTCTGCGGGAGGCAGTACGTGGGTGAGGGGGGGTTACTGACGCAGCAATACGTTGGCTTCAACAACGACCACTAGAGTGCTGTCACGCGGGCATACAGACCCTCCCAGGAAGGTGGCGTAAGACCGTCGCATCTAACAGAGATTATCTTGAAAAATAGAGTTTTGCAGTTGAAAGAGTGGGGAATAATACGGTGTACCGGAATCCTGAATAAAGGCAACTTGCTTTCAGAAAAAATGTGTTGCATTACTGATTGAACGTGCCTCGTAATTGCTACAAATACAGTAGTTAGTGGAGTCACATTATATTCGGCACTTCACTGGTAGAGGGTGGATGAACTCTGTGCCATTTAGGAGAGTGTTTGCAGATGATGCTGTCGTTTACGGCCCAATAAAGTCATCACAAGAGCATAACCAATTACAAGATATGTTTATGTTTCGAAAAGTGGCTATTGACTATAACGAAAAGTGTGAAGTTGTCGACATGGTTACCAGAAGGTCTCCATTAAATTTAGGTTACACGATAAGTAATCTAAAGGCGACGAAATACCCAGGGACTAGAATTACGAACAACTGAAACTGGAACGATAACATAGAAAATGTTGCGAGTGAGAAGGACCAAAGACTGCCTTTTATTGGAAGAACATTTACAAGATGCGATAGATCTACTAATGAGGCTGCCTGCTCTACGATTGTCCGTCATCTTGTGAAGTACTGCAGTACCGTATGCGATCCGTACGAGGTAGGACTGACGGCAGGCACAGAAACATTCAAAAAGAGCAGCTTGTTTTGTATTATCGTGAAACAGGAGAGAGACTGTCGCAGATATGATATGCGAGTTGGGGTGGCACTCACTAAGACAAAGCTTTTTCGTTGCGGCGAGACCTTTTCACGTGATTTCAGTCTCCAACTCTCTCCTACGAATGCGAGAAAAAATTGTTGATGTCCACCGACATAGGGAAAAAACCATCATCGTCGTAAAATAAGAGAATACACAGCTCGTACAGAAATATTTGTGTGTTTGTTATTCCCAGGAGTTGTTCTAGAGTGGAACTATGGAGAAACAGTCTGAAGGTGCTTCGATAAAGTCTCGACCACGCACTTGACTGCGAATTGCAGAATAGTTATGCAAATGTAGATGCATACTCTCTCTGTTAGCAGTAATTGCTTCTTCGTTAGTGGTATGCTCATACTTCGTACTGCAAGTTTATTTGCCGCCTTAATCATTGGATTTCGCGACGGAGTTATTCCATTACTTAGTGTAATATTTTCATTTTTATTTTCGTTTCCTTTATTCCATTATATTATTCCATTTTTTACATTTTGCTTCCTATTTTGTGTTTTCTTCATTCTCTCCGAAATAGTCTTTGTATGTTTCAGCTACTTGTGATGATTCCTAACATCAAACGCGGAGAAGGAGCAGAGGAGAGAAGCTATTTATTATATACGTAAAGTAAAATGAGGATACAAAGCACTCTGAAAAAAACAGGAAGGTAGAAGAAATGAAAAAACATGTAAATTTTTTTCGGAAACTAAAATAGATTAAGAGCTGTTAACACTTGAAATTAATCTTCAAAGTCTTCTGAAATGGTGCACATGTGGTTTCAGTGTCGAACTTAAGTTTTAGCGGGTAATCATTGGGTATGGAAACTTCTGTCTGTCTTAAGCGATGCGAATTGTAAACTAATGATTTAGGATGCACGAGCAAAATCTTGAAATAATGGACCTGATATTTCGAAAATTACTGAAGTAATTGTCAAACCGATCCTTTAGGAAAGTTCTAAGAAACTAGATATCTTCGTGGCAAACTGACGTGATCGCTTTCACTGTATTTAGAATGCCAATGGAATACACGATCATGACGCCGTGGAAACATTAGTGAATATTGTTGTTGAAAGGGCTCCTGCGCCACATGAATTGAAACCAGTTATTCCTGGATAATCTAAAGGATTCTTGTAAGGTAATGGTTGACTAAACGCAAGAAAATGCCGTGTTTAGGGAAGGGGCGGACCCACAATGAAATATAACAATGGTAAGAAGCTCTTAAGGCAACTGAAAGTACACTAATGGAACTTTGGGTAGCTTTTGGATCTGCAAGCAGTGCAAAACTCTGGGTATATACGCTAGCAGTTCACACATAAATTGAAATTAACAACCGCAAAACTTAAACCACAACTACAGATTTCAATAGTTATTTGCCGAGGAAACTTATGGTACACAGTATGTGGTGAAAGGTATTCGGACACCTGTCAGTGGCCATTAATATGGAGAGTGTCCACCTTTCATCCTGATGACGTCTTGTACTCCGCTGGGGACAGTTTCAGTGAGGTGTCTGAATGTTTGTGGAGGGACGGCAGCCCATTCTTTCTCAAAAACCGGAACCTGAGAAGGTAGTGATGTACACGGGGGTCTGGAGTAAAGCTGACGTTTAAATTATTCTAAAGATGTTCGTTTGGGTTCAGGTCGGGATTCTGAACAGGCCAGTCCGTTTCAAGAACGTTATCATCAGCAGAAGCTACCTCACAGATGCTGCTTCATGAAAAGGCGCATTGCCAAGTTGATACAAACAGTCATCGTCTACGAGCTGTTACTCTGCTGTACGCAATACACAACGCCGTAATATATGTTCCTGTCCTTTTGCATTTAGCGTTTTCTTAAGTGCATTAGGGAAATCACACCCTAATCACGAGAATCAACCCCCTACTGCAACACCGTCTCCTCCATACTTCACTGTTGGTACTACATGTGACGACAGGTAATATTCTCCGGGTATTCGTCAAACCCAACCCTTCCATAGGACTGCCGTAGTGTATAGCATGATGAACCACTCCAAATCACTTGTTACCAGCCACCCAGTGGCGTCGCTCTTTACATTACCTCAACCGTCGCTTAGCCTTGACAACAGAAATGTGTGGTTTATGAGGTGCTGTTCGACCATTAAACCCAACTCCTGTTAACTCTCTACGCACGGTCATTAGCATTGCTGGTTGTGCTTTGAAATTCACGGATGGTTCCTTCAGGTGGTTTCATGCAATTTTTACAACCACGTTCATAATGTTCGACAGTCCCCGCTCATCAGTACGAGAAGACTGCCTACTCTCGGTTTAGTTGTGATTGTTCCTATGCGTTCCCACTTCACAATCGCATCACCAACAGCCGACATGGCCAGCTTTAGAAGTGCTAAAATCCACCTGATCAATCGGTACTCACATGACATGGTCCATTCTCTTGTTACTGGGGTCACATTCTCTCATGACATCTAAAGATTAGTCCCATATTACGTACATGTGTCTGGATACTGTTGACCAGCAGCTGTGTTTTGTCTGTTTGATGTCATACGACTGTTCAGTAAAAATACCCTGGGTAGGTAACTCGTTTAAATTATTAACGCTGCAAGATCGCAGGTTAACGTAAGCGTGAGATAAGTAACTGCAAATGTGAAATACTGTTACATCAATACCCGCTGTAACCGCCAGAATGTTGAATGCCAGCACACAGATGTGCGTGCATTGTGCTGTACATTTGCCGGACGTCAGTTTGTGGGATGGAGTATCATGCCTGCTGCACTTGGGTCGGTCAGTACAGGGATGGTTAATGCTGGTTGTGGATGACGCTGGAGTTGTCGTCCGATAATGTCTGATATGTGCTCTATTGAGATCTGGTGACTGAATAGGCCAAGGCAACATGTCGACACTCTGTAGTGCATATTGGGGTACGTGGGCGACCGTTATCCTGTTAGAAAACAGCCTCTGGAATGTTATTCTTGAAGGGCAGCACAACAGGTCGCGAGATTGGCGTACAATTTTCAGTCAGGGAGCGTGGGATAAACACGAGAGTGCTCCTACTGTCAAACGAAATCACGCCCCAGATCATAATTCCAGGTATAGTTCCAGTGTGTCTAGCAGGCAGACAGGTTGGTTGTAGGTACTCAACTGACCTCCTTCTAACCAACACACGGCCATGACTGGCACCGAGGTGGTATCAGCTTTCATCATAAAACATAACAGATCCGCACCCTGCTCTCCAATGAGCTCTCGCTTGACACCACTGAAGTTGCCATTGGCGTTGGTGTGGGGTCAGTGGAATACGAATTGTGACAGTTCGTTGTGTCATTGTGGTGCCAACTCCTCCTCAAATCGGTGCTGCAGATGCAGTATGATGCGACAGAGCTATACGCTGAACAAGGTGATCATCCCTCTCGGCAGTGCCACGTGGTCTTGATGAGTCCAGTCTTCTTGCGGCCGTACATTCTCGTAACCAATCAAGTACAGTGGCTACATCCTGTTAAATCTTTCTGCAATATCGCAGTAGGAAAATCCTGTTTCTCGTAGCCCTATTTACACTACTTAGTTCTAAATCAGTGAGGTGTTGATAATGGCGTCTTTGTCGGCCTAACGTCAACTCACCACATCCAGTCTCGAAGGTAACTAACGCTCACGACCGTTACAGCGTATATTTAAAGCAAACTTGAGTTGCATAATCATAGTGACGCAACTAGTGCAACTCTTACGCGACTGGCGCGAAATATAAATAAACATCATCTTTCAGATGTAGAAACGCGCCTAGCAACTTTCGTTTATATCGTACAAGTCATCTTCGTAATGCGGTTTTGTTTCGGTCAGAGTATTTAGTCGAACAACAAATTGCTTCTATGAATTATCTTTAAACAGATATGTAAGTGGTTTAACGACTACCTGGTAGAGAGACGTCAGCACGCACAGCACATAGCTCCATCGTTGTCGCCTTAGACGTGACAGTCGGTACCGATCGACCGCCGTGTCATACTCAGCAATGGCGTCATTTGGATGCACTACGGAGGGCAGTAGGGCCAGCACGCCAGTCTCCCGGTCGTTTTCACCTTTGCAAACGTTAGAGTCATTACTTCTCAAGCTAGTAGCTCCTCATTTGACATCACGAGGTTAACAGGACACCGTTCCAGTCCGCCCACCAAGGAAAAATCCCAGGAAGCTCACGTTTATAAAGTGGTGTGTATGTGACTGTCGGTTGTGTAGAATCAGTGCTGTAACATCGATCGATGTGGAATCTTAAAAAGACGTTGGTCGATTTGTTTGTGTACCAACGCGGACTGTGCAACGTAACACAGCGTAGGAGTAGAGGTTGTGCAGGGATCCTAAGTGATAAACATCGGAGATGAGTGTCACACTTCTTGATTGACAGTAAGTTTCAAACCAGATTGGACATGCTGCTGTCAGACAATGCACGTCCATCCCAACAAGTTTCCGAGCAAACATTTAAAAAGGAACGGCATGCAACTGACATGTGGAGCCAGGCGACCCGCAAGGGCCAATGATCAAAGCGGCACAAAAGCCATGTGCCTCCAATGGGCGATACAACTCAAGAACTATGCAGTAATTATTTGAAAGCATGCAATGTGGTCGGAGGAATCATCAATTTGCTTCTTTTTAAGTGATGCAAGGTGTCGTATGCGCCGAAAGCCCAATGAGATGCTGGCCGTGGTGGCCTAGCGGTTCTAGGTGCTTCAGTCCGGAACTGCGAGACTGCTGCGGTCGCTGGTTCAAATCCTGCCTGGGGCATGGATGTGTGTGATGACCTTAGGTTAGTTAGGTTTAAGTAGTTCTATGTTATGTAAAAAAAAAGAAGATCTAGAGGGCTGATGATCTCAGACATTAAGTCCCATAGTGCTCACAACCATTTGAACCCAACGAAATGTTTACCCGACAGCCTGAGGAGAGTGCAGTTGAGGCCGCAGATGGTTCTGTAACGTTTTGACCGAATTTTTGCGTACCATAACTTCGCTCCACTCATTCAGGATACCCCATGGGGCGTCTGATTCTATCTGTTCGTTCTACGAGGGACATTCAATAAGTAACGCAATACTTTTTTTCTCGGCCATTTCCGGTTGAAAAAATGCTGAATCTGTTGTGTGGGACATCGTGGAATATTCCCGCTTCAGCCCGTATAGCTTCATGAATTTCCGATTGCTGTCGGCGCTATATTTACCCTTCAAAATGGCGTCTGTAACGCAGGTGCGTTCCAAGCAGAGAGGTGTCACTTAGTTTCTTTTGGCTGAAAACCGGAGTATCGCAGATATTCGGAGGTGTTCGCTAAATTGTACGGATAGCGAGCAGTGGAAAAAGTGCGGCGAGTGGTTGGGCGAGATGTCTGTCATCATCGCAACGAGGTCGCGAGTACCTGTCAGATCTCCCGCGTGCCGGCCAGCTGCCTGAACCCTGCAGTGTTGGGCCGTTGGGACACTCTCATTTGAGGTGATCGCCAGCTCACAAACAAACAATTCACCGCACAAAACGACGTCTCTGTTGATAGTACTTACACTCCAGTCCACCAGTTGGCGTAATCTACAGCGTGTACCTGCTGGATTCCTCACTACCCTACAGGCGACCACAAAGAGCACCGAAGGACAATCTGTGAGAGATGGTTTGCGCTTTGCGAGACTGATCGTGACAATTTTTTTTCTTTTTTTGAACATGGCGATGAAACATGGGTTTATCACTTCGAACTGGAAACAAAACGACAATCCATGTAGTGGCTCCACCACATCTTCTCGGAAGAAAAAGTTCAAAGCCACACCCTCAGCCGGTAAAATCACGGCGACGCCTTCTGGGTCTCTGAAGGGGTTATCCTGTGTGATGTTCTCCCTAATGATGCAACGATCAACTCCGGAGTGTTTGTGACATCCTCAAGAAACTGGAGAAACAATTCGGCGTGTTCGTCACCACAAAAATGCAAACGAACTTCTCCATCCCCAAAGAATGCAAGGCTTCACTCGAGTCTGTGCACCCGAGAGGAGCTCACAAGGCTTCAGTGGATTGTACTCCCTCATCCACGCTACAGTCCTGATCTTGCACTTTCCGGTTTCTTGCTGTTTGGCCCAATGAATGATGCACACCACACGAAGCGGTACGTGTATGATGTATGATGGGACATTACTGATGCAGGAAGACGCTGGCTCTGACATCGACCTTTAGAGTTGTACCATGGTAGCATAGATTCCCCCCTCCCCCCCCCCCCCCCAGCAAGTAGGCGAAGACGTCGCATTGAGCAGGGATTATGTTGAAAAATAGGGTTTTGCGGGAAAAAAAGAGTGGGGAACAATGTGGTGTATTGGGATCCTGAACAAAGCCAATCTGCTTTTGGAAAAAAGAAATGTTGCATTACTTACCGGGTGAGCAAAAAGTCAGTATAAATTTGGTTGGCTCTGAGCACTATGGGACATAACAGCTGTGGTCATCAGTCCCCTAGAACTTAGAACTACTTAAACCTAACTAACCTAACGACATCACACACATCCATGCCCGAGGCAGGATTCGAACCTGCGACCGTAGCGGTCACGCGGTTCCACACTGTAGCGCCTAGAACCGCACGGCCACTCCGGCCGGCAGTATAAATTTGAAAACTGAATAAATCACGGAATAATGTAGATAAGAGAGGTACAAATTGACAGACATGCTTGCAATGACATGGGGTTTTATTAGAACCAAAAAAATACAAACGTTCAAAAAATGTCCGACAGATGGCGCTTCATCTGATCAGATTAGCAATAATTAGCATAACAACGTAAGACAAAGCAAAGATGATGTTCTTTACAGAAAATGCTCAATATGTCCACCATAATTCCTCAACAATAGCTGTAGTCCAGGAATAATGTTGTGAACAGCACTGTAAAGCATGTCCGGAGTTATGGTGAGGCATTGGCGTTGGATGTTATCTTTCAGCATCCCTAGAGATGTCGGTCGATCACGATACACTTGCGACTTCAGGTAACCCCAAAGCCAATAACCGCACGGACTGAGGTCTGGGGATCTGGGAGGCCAAGCATGACGAAAGTGGCGCCTGAGCACACGGTCATCACCAAACGACGCACGCAAGAGATCTTTCACGCGTCTAGCAATATTTGTTTCTTTTTTTTTGTTCTAATAAAACCCCAAGTCATTCCAAGCATGTGTGTCAATTTTTACCTCTCTACGTTATTCCGTGGTTTATTAACTCTTCAAATTTATACTGACTTTTTGATCACCCGGTATGTTTCGAATGGTATCTTGTTATGAAAATGACTAGCGTGAACCTGCAACCAGTTGACACGAACATCATTATTTATTCTCTGTTACCGCTTAAATATTCCGAGACCAAAGTGGGCAATATAGTGATGCTTTTCTCGGGTATTCAGTCGGATAATGTAATCATCTTGACACACTATTTTAGTGGACCAACTGGTCGCCATCTTCAGCTGAGTACATTGACGCACGATCTCGCCGGAACTGAATTTCGAGTTTCCAGCATAACAAACGGGTGTAGCCCCTCCACGCTGGCGGCGCGGCAACGCATTGCGCTGCTTTGATCCCTCAGCTGGGCCGCGTCATTGGTGACTTGGCGCAATGTGAGGCTGAAGTTGAACGGCGGCAGCTCGCTGTTGAACGGTGCCTTCTGTTTGCTGCCTGGCGCAATTTTTCTGGAGTTGATCCTCGAGCAGTTCTGCTTGCTTGTCAAGCTTCGCTGCCGATTCTTGTTAGAGCCGCAGGCCTCTCTCTCGCGCTTGGGCGATGAATGCTGCCCTCTTGTCTTCTGCCTTGGCGCCAGTCACCCCCGCGGTTTTCGGCGACACTGCCGTTACCGCTGGGGCGATGGTTGTCTTCCTGGCGCCCTTCTCCTGCGGCGCTGCTGGGGCGGTTGCAGGGGCAGACATCCTTACGCTCTTCTGCTTAGGTGCAGGAGTGTTCGCTGGGGTTTGCACCCCTCCTGCTAATCGTAGGCCTTGGGAAATAACTGCACGCAGCGGCCTCAACGCCTCCTCCTTCTTCACAGCCAGGGCGGGTACGAAGGCGGCCCTTTCTGCAACCAGGACAGCTCTTAGGGCCGCTGTCGCTTCCGCACAGCGGCGCGAAGTTCGCCGCCGCTGTTCTTCTCGGCGACGGTAGCTGCATCCCGACCGCCCGCCTCTGGGCGGTGGTCTCCGCTGTTGGCGGGGAGAGCTGCCTCCATATTGTCCCTCTGCTGAACTGGGCTGCTCTTAGTCCGCCTTTGTCGCTGTCGTCTCTCTCCACCACGTCACGTCGGTGCGGCCGCGGCTGCCATGCCCCCTTCGGCCAGGCTTTGGCTTGAAAAAGACGGACAGCCACGCCAGGTAGCGACGTGTCGCCCGCCGGACCCAGCACAGGTCAGCATAACTTCTATGTCACGGTCGCTGTTGCCACTGTCGTGTTAACTGAGTTTCCAGCAGAATCGGAGGCGCCGTTATACACCGCGGCTGGTCCACTGCGCGTGCGCAAGCAGCAGAGCTGCTGCCCTCAAGCACAAGTAAACTAGTAGCGCACAGGTGGAACAAATAAGCAAAACGATATATCGCCAGCAGAACGTTAATTACAATAATCCGCTGTTCGGAAATAAGAATGTTGTTTAATATCAGATAATCTCGGAATCCACGACTTACTTAAAGGGAAACCTTTATCCTTGTCAGTAATATTATCAGATAATATAATTTTAATTGATTCCTTTAAAGCTCATCCCCAACAACGGGGAGCAAAAGCGATCATTTGCGTCTCATTACACAACATCTTATGTCATACATTAAGGCATTGCTCTGCCACTGCGGATTTCTCTGGCTGGAGCAAACAAGTGTCACGGTGGTGTTCTACACAGTAGTCTAATTTGGCCAGTATAATACACCCCATAATAACAAAGAACTTTGTACACCCTGGATTTCCCCTGTCCCTTTACCGATTCAAGAAGGACTCTAATCTTAGATGGTGGCATACATGCGCTTTTTATGTCATATATTCTTAAAATTCCTCAAATTTTCTGGGATATAGTATCAGAAAAAGGTAAAATAGCAACTGATTTACAGGTATCATCTGACTGTTTCACCGGCGGTCCAAACGAGCAGCACGACATCTTGTTAGTCGGTAAAATAATTCCGCTTAAAAACGATTTTAAGATGGTCCAAGTACTATACCAAATTTTCTGAGTCGTAAATGGCATTGGTTCTCTTCACCAAAGTTTGCACCATCTTGCGTTGCTGTGTCGGATGATAGCTGCTAGCATGACGATAAGGATCAGTTTCCTTAGGTTTACGATATACACCATGCCCCAAAGTCCCATCGTCATTTCTGAAAACCAAAACATAAAGAAGAGTGACTTTGCCATCCTTTTCAGCTTCCATCGTAAACTTGACACTAGGATATAGACAACTAAAATCATATAAGAAACGATTCAAAGCATCAGTCCCATGGGGCCAAACCATAAATGTGTCATCAACGTATAAAGCCGAATATACTTGCCACCTAATCCCTCCCTTCTCAGATACGCGTGCTTCTTGTTTAAACCAGGTCTGCAGATGCTCATGTGCACATGCTCCCTTCTTTGTCAGTCAAATAAGATTTTATTTGATAGCAAAATAATTTAGGATTGGCATGTCGGCCACGCGGGATTAGCCGAGCGGTCTTAGGCGCTGCAGTCACGGACTGTGCGGTTGGTCTCGGCGGAGGTTCGAGTCCTCCCTCGGGCATGGTGTGTGTGTTTGTCCTTAGGATAATTTAGGTTAAGTAGTGTGTAAGCTTAGGGCCTGACTACGTTAGCAGTTAAGTCCCGTAAGATTTCACACACATTTGAACACATTTTTGATTGGCATGTCCTTAAACGAGTAAAACCTCAGTTGTTCAGTACACCTGCCCTTTGTAAAGCACTTCTTTCTGCTGGACATATCCTGTTACGTCTCATACGTGTATTCTTAGGGCCATTACTCTTCTTATTATACACCAGCCTAATATCGTTTACGGGCGCCGCGAACACGCAGAAGTGCCGCAACACAACATGGCATGGACTCGAGTAATGTCTGAAATAGAACTGTAGGAAATTGACAATATGAATCCAGCAGGGCTATCCAAAAATCCGTAAGATTACGAAGGGTTGAAGATCTATTGTGAACAGCACGTTGCAATGCATCCCAGATATGTTCGTTAATGTTTATGTCTGGGGAGTTTGGCGTCCAGTCGAAGCTTTAAACTCAGACGAGTGTTCCTGGAGCCACTCTGTAGCAATTCTGGACGTGCGGGGTGTCGCATTGTCCTGCTGGAATTGCCCAAGTCAGTCGGAATGCACAATGGACATGAATGAATGCGGGCGATCAGACAGCACGCTTACGTACGTGTCACCTGACAGAGTCGTATCCAGACGCATCAGGCCGTATCACTCCAAATGCACACGCCCCTCACCTCCACCAGCTTGAGTAGCCCCCTGCTGACATGCAGGGTCCATAGTTTCATGAGATTGTGTCCATACCTGTTCACGTCCATTCGCTCGATAGAATTTGAAATGAGATTCGTCCGACCAGGCAACATGTTTCTACATCTACATTTATACTCCGCAAGCCACCCAACGGTGTGTGGCGGAGGGCAATCATCAAAAGTCCAATGTCGGTGTTGATGGCCCCAGGCGAATCTTAAAGCTTTGTCTCGTACAGTCATCAAGCATACACGAGTGGGCCTTCGGCTCCGAAAGCCCATATCGATAATGTTTGTTGAATGGTTCACACTCTGAAACTTGATGACCCAGTATTTAAATCTTCAGTAATTTGCGGAAGGGTTGCACTTCTGTCACGTTGAACGATTCTCTTCAGACGTTGTTGGTCCCGTTCTTGCGGGATAGGAGATTTGATGTTTTACCGGATTCATAATATTCGCGATACACTTGAAATGGTAGCACGGGAAAATCGCCACTTCATCGCTACCTCGGGGATGCTGCGTCACATCGCTCGTGCGCCGGCTACAACACCACGTTGAAACTCACTTAAGGCTTGATAACCTGCCATTGAAGCAGCCGCAACCGATCTAACAACTGCGACAGCCACTTGTTGTCTTATATAGAAGTTGCCAGTTTCCATATCTCCAAAGTTGGATACGTATGCCTACACCAGTTTCTTTGGTGCTTCATTGTGTGTTAATGATGTGTCAAATATTGCCTCCCAATGCCAATATCACCTATTCAGTTATATCTATGTACTAGATCAATAACACTGTGTACAGGCAACTAGCACATAAATGCCTGTTTACTTTTCCTATCAGTGTGGGGACAGAGCAAATGTTTGAACCTAAAACATCTCAAATGCAAGTAACCTTAATCGCTGGTTAGCCGTGCGGTCTAATGCACTGATTTGCGGGCGGGAAGGCGTGCCGGTCCCTGGCACGAATCCGCCCCGCGGATTAGTGTCGAGGTCCGGTGTGCCGGACAATCTGTGGATTGTCTTTAAGGCGGTTTTCCATCTGCCTCGGCGAATGCGGGCTCGTTCCCCTTATTCCGCCTCAGTTACACTATGTCGGCAATTGCTGCGCAGACACTTTCTCCACGTACGCGTGCACCATAATTACTCTACCATGCAAACATTGGGGTTACACTCGTCTAGTGTGTGAAGTTCCTGTGGGAAGGGGGGAGAGGAGGGAGGGAGGGGGTCCACTGGAGACCGAACCACCCAATAATCCTGGCTGGGTTCGGTGTGGGACGGCGGTGGGGTGAGTGGACTGCTGTAGCCAGTTGTTGGGTTGTGTACCACTGCGGGCTACGGCGGGGACGAAGCGTCTCCCGAGTTCCATACAATACAACACAAACCTTAATCGCCAGCGAAAGACTTCATCCCGCCAAGTTCAAAGAATCTCTTCCATCATTAATCCAAAACGGCTCAGACATAATCTTTCCTTCTTCTGCAAAGAACTCGAGGAAATTCTGGACCATCACTTAGACTGGATTGAACACAGAAGTGCAATCTGTGAGAAGATGTCAGCGTCGCTTCACTCATTACAGAAATGTAAATAAGTATTTCCTTTCGACCTTTCCAAAAAGCTCTTAGAGGCACTAATGCTCCCCATGCCTGACTATGGCTATCTCGTTATGCAAAGAGTTTCGTATGAAAGCTCATGCAGACTGTTGGCGATGAATGCTTGTGTACGACACATTTGTGACGTACGTATTCTCGATCACGTCACACTACCCTGCGAACAACTGTCATTGTTATGTACCGCTAAGCGTATAGACTATTGCACTCTATGTTTGCTCTATCACCGTCTCAGTCACTGCACTCCTGCTCATTTGTCTGCAATACTTACTATCCGAAGAGCACAGCAGCAATACTAGTTCTCCCAAAACAAAATTCTCTCTGTACCATCACATAACGCTCCCATGTTCTCTAAATCATTTTCTGTACTTGGGACCTGAATTTGGAACAACCTTCCTCAAAATCTCAGAGAAATTAAAATCCTCCCAAACTTCAAAAAATAGCTGTAGGTCTGTAACAATAGCTATCTCTCCCACATTTTTTGCAGTTAACTCACGTCAGTCCCTCTCCCCCAAAACTTATCCGCAGCCTTGTCGGCAGAGTTCGCTATTTGTATTCTGTTCTTTCGTAACAGTGACTGTCAGTGTGATTTCCAACTTCTTCTCTTCCTTTGTCCCTTCTGCCTCTGATAATACGAACCAGGCTTTCATATGTGCTAACGTAATCAATAAAATTCTAAACGATCTTGACAACATTATCATTATTATTATTATTATTATTATTATTATTATTATTATTATTAGTGTCTGTTATTGGGAATGTTTTGTATTATATTTGGTATGTGTTGTTCATGGTCAGATGTTAAGAGAGGGCCTTAAGGCTTTAATCTGACCAGGCTAAATAATCAGTAAATAAATAAATAAATACATATAGCTACTGTCGATCGTTTCATCGCCAACATTGGGCTACCTGGACAGAAACTTAGTTGCACCTAGATAATGGAATTACAGTACACAGTGCTCACACATTCTGTCACAAGAGAATCAGTCACTAACACAGAGAATTAGTCTATAATATAACTCCGTTGCTGCAGTAGTTCGACAGTTAATGTATATCTTTTTCAAGACAGGGGATGGGCAAAAATATAAAAACACAAAATACACAGCACACCAACACTCCTAGTACGATGTAGGAAACACTTTGGTGTTGAGAATAGCTTCCGGTGGTTCCAAAACAAATAAATACTTGTCCTGAATGGTTTCCGCCACGAATTCCTCTCCCGCATCAACCCCTTCATCTCAGAGTGGCACTTGTAGCCTACGTGTCCTCAGTTACACTCCTGGAAATTGAAATAAGAACACCGTGAATTCATTGTCCCAGGAAGGGGAAACTTTATTGACACATTCCTGGGGTCAGATACATCACATGATCACACTGACAGAACCACAGGCACATAGACACAGGCAACAGAGCATGCACAATGTCGGCACTAGTACAGTGTATATCCACCTTTCGCAGCAATGCAGGCTGCTATTCTCCCATGGAGACGATCGTAGAGATGCTGGATGTAGTCCTGTGGAACGGCTTGCCATGCCATTTCCACCTGGCGCCTCAGTTGGACCAGCGTTCGTGCTGGACGTGCAGACCGCGTGAGTCGACGCTTCATCCAGTCCCAAACATGCTCAATGGGGGACAGATCCGGAGATCTTGCTGGCCAGGGTAGTTGACTTACACCTTCTAGAGCACGTTGGGTGGCACGGGATACATGCGGACGTGCATTGTCCTGTTGGGACAGCAAGTTCCCTTGCCGGTCTAGGAATGGTAGAACGATGGGTTCGATGACGGTTTGGATGTACCGTGCACTATTCAGTGTCCCCTCGACGATCACCAGTGGTGTACGGCCAGTGTAGGAGATCGCTCCCCACACCATGATGCCGGGTGTTGGCCCTGTGTGCCTCGGTCGTATGCAGTCCTGATTGTGGCGCTCACCTGCACGGCGCCAAACACGCATACGACCATCATTGGCACCAAGGCAGAAGCGACTCTCATCACTGAAGACGACACGTCTCTTTTCGTCCCTCCATTCACGCCAGTCGCGACACCACTGGAGGCGGGCTGCACGATGTTGGGGCGTGAGCGGAAGACGGCCTAACGGTGTGCGGGACCGTAGCCCAGCTTCATGGAGACGGTTGCGAATGGTCCTCGCCGATACCCCAGGAGCAACAATGTCCCTAATTTGCTGGGAAGTGGCGGTGCGGTCCCCTACGGCACTGCGTAGGATCCTACGGTCTTGGCGTGCATCCGTGCGTCGCTGCGGTCCGGTCCCAGGTCGACGGGCACGTGCACCTTCCGCCGACCACTGGCGACAACATCGATGTGCTGTGGAGACCTCACGCCCCACGTGTTGAGCAATTCGGCGGTACGTCCACCCGGCCTCCCGCATGCCCACTATACGCCCTCGCTCAAAGTCCGTCAACTGCACATACGGTTCACGTCCACGCTGTCGCGGCATGCTACCAGTGTTAAAGACTGCGATGGAGCTCCGTATGCCACGGCAAACTGGCTGACACTGACGGCGGCGGTGCACAAATGCTGCGCAGCTAGCGCCATTCGACGGCCAACACCGCGGTTCCTGGTGTGTCCGCTGTGCCGCGCGTGTGATCATTGCTTGTACAGCCCTCTCGCAGTGTCCGGAGCAAGTATGGTGGGTCTGACACACCGGTGTCAATGTGTTCTTTTTTCCATTTCCAGGAGTGTATTTGCTGGATGTACTCTAGTTTATATCTTTCTCTACAGTTTGTATCCTCTACAACTCCCTCTAGCAGCGAGGAAGCTGTTCCATGAAGTCATAACAGATGTCCTATCATCCTGTCCCTTTTTCGTGTCAGTGTTTTCCTTATACGCCTTTCCTCTCCGACACTGCGCAGAACCTGCTCATTACTTACCTTATCAGTCCACCCAAATTTCAACATTTTTCTGAAGCACCACATCTCAAATACTTCGATTCTCTTCTGTTCCGGTTTTTCCACAGTCAATGTTTCACCACCAAACGTTCATTCTCAGAACTTTCTTCCTCAAATTGAGATCTATGTTTGATACTAGTAGAGTTCTCTTGGCCGGGAATGCCCTTAATGTTAGTATCAGCTGCTTTTAATGTTCTCATTGCTCAGTAGCTCATCGGTTATTTTACTGCCTAGTTTGCGGAATTCCTTATCTTCATCTACTTCATGACAGTCAATCCTGATGTTACTCTCCTCTCTGTTCTCATTTCACCTACTTCTCGTTTCTTTCGTCTTCCCATATTCTGTACTCAGTAGAGTGTTCATTCCATTCAGAAGATCCTGTAATTTTTCTTCATTTTCATTCAGGACAGTTCTGTCATCAGCGAATCTTATCACTGATATCTTTTCACCTTGAAATTTAATTCCATTCTTGAACCCTCCTTTTTTTCCATTATATCTTCTTCGACGTAGAAGTTGAACAATAGGAGCGAAAGACTGCATCCCTGTCTGATACCCTTCTTAAGCCGATCACTTCGGTCTTTATCTTCCACTCTGATTATCCCTCTTGGCTCTTGTACATGTTGCGTATAACCCGTCTCTCCCTATAACCTACCGCTATTTTCCTCAGAATTTCAAACATCTTACACCATTTGACATTGTCGATCATTTCCTATGAATGTATCTTGGTTTTTCTTTGGTCTTGCTTCTATTATCAACCGCAACGTCACGACTGCCTCTCTGGTGTCTTTAGCTTTACTAAAGCCAAAGTGATCGTCATCTGACATATCCTAGATTTTCTTTTCCATTCTTATGTGTATTACTTTCCGGTTCTTGCAATCTTCGATTGTATGGATGATAATTATCGGAAAATAGGATGATATATCTCCAGACTCATACAATCTAACACCAACTTGAATAGTCGTTTTGCCATTTTCCACAGTGATTTTAGAAAGTGTGACGGAATGTTGTCTATCCCTTCTGCCATATTTGATCTTATGCATTCCGATTCTAATATTGGATCCCCTATCTCTTCCCTGTCTCTTCCTCAATCACATCAGACAAGTCTTCCCTCTCACAGAAGCGTTCAACGTACTCTTCCACCTATCTGCTCTCTCGTCTGCATTTGACGGTAGAACTCCAATTGTACTCATAATGTTACCACCTTAGATTTTAACGTCACCGAAAGTTCTTTTGAGTTTCGTATAAGCTGAATCAGTACTTCCGACAATCATTTCTGTTTCGATTTTTTCATGTTTTTCATGCAGCCGTTTCGCCTTACCTTTCCTGCACTTTCCAT
Organism: Schistocerca americana; assembly: GCF_021461395.2. NCBI lineage: Eukaryota > Metazoa > Arthropoda > Insecta > Orthoptera > Acrididae > Schistocerca > Schistocerca americana. The sequence continues at coordinate 920,503,083 of NC_060119.1, read as the reverse complement.
TTATTTCATTCCTAAGCGACTTTTATTTCTGAATTTCCGTCAACATTTTTGTATTTCCTTCTTTCATCGATCAGCTGAAGTCTTTCTTCTGTTACCTATGGTTTCTTCACAGTTACCTTCTTTGTATCTATGTTTTTCTTTCCAATTCCTGTGACTGTCTTTTTTAGAGATGTCCACTCCTCTTCAGTTGAACTGCCTACTGAGCTACTCGTTATCGCAGTGTCTACAGCCTTAGAGAAGTTCAAGTGTGCTTGTTCATCCCTTAGTACTTCCGTATCCCACTTCCTTTCGTATTCATTCTTCTAGACTAGTCTCTTGAACTTCACCCTAAGCTTAATAATTACTAAAGTGTTGTCTGAATCTGTATCTGCTCCTGCGTACGCCTTACAATCCAGTATCTGATTTAGGAATCCCTGCCTGACTATGATGTAATCTCACCGAAATCCTCCCGTATCTGGCGGCCTCTTCGAAATACACCTCATCTTCTTGTGATTACTGAACAGAGCATTCGCTATTACTAGTTTGTATTTCTTGCAGAACAGTTACTCTTTCTTCCCTCTCTTTCCTAACACCGATCCCATATTCTACCGTAATCGTTTGTTCTACTCCTTCTCCTACAAACACATTCCAGTCCCCCATGACTAATAGATTTCCATCTCCTATTATGTATTGAATTACACGTTCAATATCCTCGTAAACTTTCTCTATCTCTTCATCTTCAGCTTGCGACGTCTGCATGAACCATTGTTGTCCATGTTGGTTTTCTGTCGATTCTTATGAGAACAATCCTATCACTGGACTGTTCACAGTAACACACACTTTGCCCTATCTTCCTACTCATAATGAATCCTATTACCATTATACCATTTTAATGCTGCTGTTGATATAACCGTATACTCATCTGACCAGAAATCCTTGTCTTCTTTCCATTTCACTTTACTGACGCCTACTACATCTAGAGTGCGCCTTTTCATTTCCGTTTTCAGATTTTCTAGCTTCCCTATCGCCGGCCGCGGTGGTCTAGCGGTTCAGGCACTCAGTCCGGAACCGCGCGACTGCTACGGTCGCAGGTTCGAATCCTGCCTTGGGCATGGATGTGTGTGATGTCCTTAGGTTAGTTAGGTTTAAGTAGTTCTAAGTTCTAGGGGACTGATGACCACAGATGTTAAGTCCCATAGTGCTCAGAGCCATCTAGCTTCCCTATCAAGTTCACACTTCTGTCATTCCGCGTCCCGACTCGTTGAACGATTTCCTTTCGTTGGTTATTCAATCTTTTTCTCGTGGTCACATACCCCTTGGCAGTCCTCTGCCGGAGATCCGAATGGGGGACTATTCCGGAATCTTTTGCCAATGACATACATTCTGTGTGTATACATCATGTGTCCTTAATGCAGTGGTTTCCACTGCCTTCTGCTTCATCATGCCGTTGATCGTTGCTGATGCTTTCGCCTTTAGGGGCAGTTTCCCACACCAAGGGCAATAGTGTTCCCTGAAATATTGTCCTCACCTCCACCCTCTTTAACAAGGCCGTTGGCAGAATGACGGTGGTTTCTTATTCCGGAAGATCTAACAATTTTTAATCAAAATGTAAGCGGTGTCGTGACGAACCACGACCCAGGACCGACAAAGTTTTGCTGACTAATCAAATCTACTACCCGCAGATCACGGTTCGAACTCATCCTACACCTCACAGAGTAGAACAAAGGAGACCACAAAGGGTCAATAATATTGTGAACTGATGATTGTGGTGGCCGATGGAGATATGATATTTCATCCCAGTGCTCACAAAACAGTTCTGAACGATGCGAACTGTGTGAAGAGGCACCCAGTCGTCTCGGAACATAACATCACTATTGGGGAGAACAAATATTGTACCATGTGATGGACATGATCTGTCGACATGGTCCCATATTCCTTGTCAGTAACGCAACCCTGCAGAATAACCATGAGGCCAATTGAATACAACGAAATGGCTGCCCAAACCATCACCGAACCCCTGCCAGATTTCGTTCTTGGGACGTAAACTCGGTCCGAAGTCGGGAAAAGCGTGAAACAAGGCTCGTCCGAACATAAGATTTTCTTGCATCCCTCCAGAGTCTAGATTTTATGGTTTCGGCACTATGTGTTCCTGTTACGGGCATTTGCATCGCTGATGAGTTGTTCTGGAATTCCAGTACGCCCTGCATCTCCCAGATTATGAAGCTCCCTTCGTGTTGTTTTGTTGCTGACAGTGTTGGCGAGTGCTTCATTTGCAGCTGTTACCTTCTTATTTTTGGTCACAGACCTCTTCGATGACTGTCTGTCACAGTCACTCAACACACACTTTGGTACGCATTATGACTTAGCTGATGATGTTTTTTCCTCTTTCTGCGTACAAATCTTCGATACGGTGCTTCATAAAACACCAAGGACTTCGGCTGCCTTGCTTACGGAAACAACCACCATACGAGCACAACAATTATCTCCGACATAATGCACTTGCAAATACATAGAACACTATTCCGACTAGGCATTGAGGACATGCAACGCATTGAGGACATTTGATATGTGCTGTTCGTGGTCAAATATACAGCAGAACCTGCATGATTGATTAGCGTCTCCGTTTTAATCAAGTATGCATTTTTGACGAACCCCTGTACTTTCAGATGAAGATTACAGCTGAATAAATTTGTTTCTCAAAATTAGGTAAACTGGTTGAACAAAACTCTCTTAACAGGATGTTATTCTACAGAAAAGGTTTACGCCTGTTTTTATATGCTTTTCATTTTCTAGGTGGAACAATGCTGTTTGAGTAATGCCTCAGATAGATGCCAGACTGAGATTCACAGGAGGTATCTTTATGAAATGTAAATCATCCACGAAGGAAGTGGCTTATAAGGCGTTTGTTCGGCCGATTCTTGAGTACTCTTAATCAAAGTGAGAATCTTACTAGGTAGTAATTGATAGAAGGGGTAGAGAAGATCCAACGAATAGGGGAACATTTCGTCACGGGCTCGTTTAGTTAACGAGAGCGCGTCACAGACACTCAACAAACGCCAATGGCAGACTTTCCGAGAGAGGTGTTGCGCATCACAGAAAGGTTGAAAGTTAAATTTTCGAGAACGTACTTCCTGGGAAGAGTCAGACAACATACTACTTCCTCTCACATACAATTCGCGGAATTACTACTAGTACAAAATTCGAAAAGTTAAAGCCAATACAGAGTCTTGCGGACAATAATCCTTCCCAGGCCCATTTGCGAGTGGAACAGAATAGGAAGGATCAGATAATGGTACCAAAACCACCCTTCACCACACGCCGTTAGGTGGCTTGCGTAGTGTGTTACAGATGACCCAAGGTAGAGTTACTAACATTTCAGCCAATTGCCGCACAAGTTATATTGGAGCAGAAGCATTTCCACTAAAGAATAACAGGGAAATGTTCTCCATTTCCTGCGTTTGGCTTACAACCAAGGAAAACTTCCGCAAAGCTTTTTTCGCCCGTTGTTTACCCAATATTCCAGCATACTGAGGAAGAGTCAGAAGGAATCTCAACTAAGAAGAGATCTGAAGATACGAATTCGCGTAATAATAACGGGAAACCTCTACCAACATTCATCAAACTAGGGGACTGAAAGAAACGGCCGTACCACCGAGAGTGTTAAAGCACCGCTTTCTAGTTATGGAGAGGCGATCCTGCCCCGGATCGAAGCCGGCCGAAGTGGCCGTGCGGTTAAAGGCACTGTAGTCTGGAACCGCAGGACCGCTACGGTCGCAGGTTCGAATCCTGCCTCGGGCATGGATGTTTGTGATGTCCTTAGGTTAGTTAGGTTCAACTAGTTCTAAGTTGTAGGGGACTAATGACCTCAGAAGTTGTGTCCCATAGTGCTCAGAGCCATTTGAACCAAACCGGATCGAATCCTCGGATTAATGACGAGGGCTCGAAAGCCGGTCAGCCTTGATATTGTTTTTAGGTGGTTTCCCACATACGACTAAGTTATTACCGGGCGGGAACCCAATTCGCGTGTTAGACACCCACTGGGCAAACATTTAGTATATGTTCCCACACTTGTACATGAAATTTACTCTAGATGCAGACATACGGGTACACAGATTCTGTCCCAGTGAGAGTTGCGCCACCAGCGAAGGCGTGTCAACATCTACCACAAACATTGCCTCAACCTGTATAGCAAATCCGACCCTGTAGAAAAACGGGAAAGGCAAAAGGACAAGAACAAGAACGATAAGAACAAAACTAAGATACTAGGAGATAGTAACTATATCACTTCATTTCTGGGAAATCCCAAAGAAAATTCAGGGAGGTATTTTTCGGAACCGATCTTTATCGTCAGGTAAGTCACACATGAACTGCAACTGAGAGTATTACTGTTAAATCAAACTAGAATAGAGACTGAATATGTTCTTTAGTTCGGACTACCATTTAATTTTTTTGCACAGTAAATATACTTACCGTAATCGATTTTGAACTTGTACGTCTGTGTACTTTGCTCAGCCGACGACGAGATGAACGATCTTACCTTCTCCGGACAACGACCTCTTCGCTGACCTGCTGTTCGTAGTGCTCTTTGACCATCGATGCGTTGACCAACAGTGTTAGTCAGCACCTTTAATTCCAATAGTAGATAAACACAAATTCCTTTCTCAGTGTATCAGTCGCTCGTCAATCTTCTCCACATAATTCTGCCTGTTATAAAAACTGAAAAATAATTAACCTGACAGAATTGATGTAAGGAACACATATTGATGTTTCTAGAACATACTCAGACACTAAAACATTATAATACACATCTGCACATTAACTTCTACATGACACAGTCTTTATTATGAAACCAGGCCATCGACAAAATTCCGAATTATTTGGTAATCACACCGCTTCTGCCTCGCAACCGAAAGTATCATTCATTCGTTGCACAAACCTTTTATTTTTAATTCAACAGTTTGTCACTTCAAAGAACACAATGTTTCGTGTTTCTCATACGCTTCTTTCTTAATTCCAACAGTTTTACTTTTACACATCCCACATAAAAAACGGGTGTTGATCCTCTTTAAAGCTATCTCGCTGACTTATCTGACTTCAACTGTCTCTCGTTTCCTTATTCATCACAGATATCATACATAAACAAATTAGTTTCTCTTTGGTGCAACTCTTAAAAAAGTGGGTTGCATTTCATACACACAGAAGTATAATTCACTAAGACTTTAGTATAAAGAAAAATTGCATGAATTCCGTTACAAGATTAAAGTTAAACCAGGATATATATATGTTAAAATTCTTGACGACCGAGGGTTATCCTTTACTCTTCTTCTTCGTGGTGAGTACGCTGTGGACAGTCCCGTCTTCCAAGACGAGAACTGTGGTGTCCACAGGAATGCACGCAATTTGAGAAACACACTGGCACTCCATCGCGTTTCGAATAGTCTGCTGAAAGACTCTACATTAATCCGGTAGAAAATGTGTCGGACTAATAAATTGGAAAATCAGGTGAAACATAGCGAACTACATCTCCGTAATTTTATAGCTTCGCAACTACATCTACACTCTGCATCTCTTGTCTGTAAGCTACTTTCCGGTGTGTGGAACGAGGTACTTGGTTACCACTGTCACTTCCCCCTTTTCTCGTTCCAGTTGTGAACAGTTCGCATGGATAACGATTGCCGATAAGCTTCCTTGTGGGTTCGAATTTCTCTAATTTTATCTTCAGGGCCTTTTCGCGAAATATACGAAGGTGGAAACAATATATCTGTTGACTCTCTAAGAACGTACGCTCTCTTCAACAATATCCACAGAGTGGTGCAGAACGCAACTCTTAAAACGTCTGCAGCTGGCGTTGTACATCCTCTCTATGACTCTTTCGTGCTTACTGAATGAAGCTGCAACGAAACGCGCTGCTCTTTTTTGGATGTTCTATATTTCTCTTATCAGTCCCATATGGTATAGATCCCATACTGACTACCAATACTCAAGTAATGGGCGAGCGAATGTTTGTAAGCTACCTGCTTTGTTGACGGATTACATTTCATGAGGATTCTTCCTAATACTATCAGCCTGGAACTTCATACGTCTGGTAGGTCATTTACCTAGTGGTCCTATACCATCCCCTTGTTGTATGACCGAAGATAATTCCACGTCTGGAGACTTCTCTCCATTCAGAAGGACGTGCTGTGTTCTGTATTCTAATCTTCACTCACGCAGTTGATCTGATCTTCCGTATGCTTGTGTTTTGTTCATTAGGTGGAAGTACGGAATTTTATCAAACGCCTTCCTGAAGTCAAAGTACACGGAATCTACCTTGGCGCCTTTCCGCGCCCTGTGGACGAACGGAGCGCACTGGGTTTCACACGATCTTTGTTTTCAGAACCCATTCTGGGTCCTATGGAGGAGATTTTTGGCTTCCAAGAGTGTCATAACACGCGAACGTAAAACATGTTCCAAAACTCTGCAAGAGACCGGTGACAGAGATGTAGGTCCGTAGTTTTGTGCGTCGGTTCGACGACCCTTCTCGAAACTGGCAATCGTCTGTACTTTGTTCCGGTCATCAGAATCACTTTCCTCCTTCAAAGACCTATTTCCGCGAAGAGGGGCAAATTCTTCCGAATAGAATCGTATTGATAACCCGTCACGTCCAGCGGCCTTCCCTCTGTTGAGCGATTTCAGTTGCTTTCCTATCCAATGATCACTTATTGATACAGTTTTGGAAAAAGACGTTTATTATTTCGGCCTTTTCTGTGCCGTACTCCTTTTGAGTGTCATTATGGTCAGTCAGTATCTGGAAGGATGGCTTCTTAGGATTTTCTGTCCAATTTTACTGCCTAATTCATTGAACGGGCCACGCTTGGATCTCCTTACTCTTATTGTGGCTCCGTTTGATTTTTGGTTCTCCCAGAGGCTTTGAATACATTTAAATTTGCCGTGAAGTATGGTTTCACAGCAGCTTCCTGACAAGACTGTAGAATCGCGGCAGGTCTTTTCCATCCCTCGCTTCTTTGCTCGGCACGTACCTGTCTAAGCGTATTATACAATGCTCTTCAACATTGTGCATTGAACTGAACGTCGAAGGTCAAGGAGACGACATTGATCACTCAGATAATCTGATATCTGTTTCTTGTCGCTCTTTCTAAGCAGAAATGTCATTCTGCCTTCTTTAGCATTCCTGTTTATCACCGTATTTAGAATGTTGTAATGGTCTAGTCGTCACTAACTCTCTGTTCCACTCTGAGTCGAAAAGTTTTAATCCAACGATCTAATGATCCATGAGTGGCTTCAGTTCGGTATTACACTTGAAGAAGCATGTGGGCTATCTCCTTCTGCGTAATGATTCTATTACTGAAGCCAATGTTACCCGGTATTAGCGTGATGTATGCAAGAATGGGAGTGTTTTTTGTTTCTTGGCCAGTGTGCTTATAAATCACCTTGAGTATAGCGTTCGTAGTCTCATGTGGCTTATCGTAGGTGTTTTAGTGCTGTACAGCGAGGTGATATCATTAGAAAATTTGTTGTGAAATAAAGATGGACTTGTAGATGATTAGCCGCTGATGCAAAAGGAAGAAGGAGGGAAAACTGGGTTTAACGTCCCGTCGACATCGATGTCATTAGAGACGTAGCTCAAGTTCGGATTGTGTCAAGGATGAGGAAGCAAATCCCAGATGTCGGTCATCCTCCATTGATGCGAATTCTGGTCGCTTGCTCTGAGAAAAAAGAAGGAATGCTTTGTTTTCAAGTATCGTTCAACAGCCTCGAATTCTTACTCAATAAGTACTACGTTTGATAAATGGAAGAAATGGAAAAAACGACATTTTGTCTATGGAGTTCTTGATTGATTATGTTGTAAAAATTGTTTTGTTTATTTATAGACGCAATCACATGTTTATGACACAGTCATAAACCTGTGGTCAGTGTATGCCACCTTTAGAATCTGAAGATGGTCATTGTATGGCCGAAACCGGTTATGACTGTGTCATAAACATGTGATTGTGCCTATAAATAAACAAAAAAAAGTTTACAAGAGATGGAAAATATTGGAAGTAGACGTGCAGAGACGTCATCCGTTTATTAGTTCGGTTGATAGGGTCACATAAATATTTAAAAAATACCACACGTAGCTCTACACCTACATACATTACAGACATACATTACAGACCTACATACATTACAGACATACATTACATACATTACATACAGTACAGTACTTGGCATTGTAACACATGACAGGATTTTTTTCCTTTCCAGTTGCGTATAAGTCACAGTTAAATGGCTGCTTAAATGGCACCATGGGCGCTGTAAATTAGTTTAATCTTATTTTCGCGGACGTTACGGTATCGACACGTACGAGAGCGAAGAACGTCTCTATATTCTTCACTTAACAATGATTCTCGAAGCTCTGGAAGTAGCCTTGGCAATTGGGCATCTATCTTGATTCGTCTCCCAGTTCGTTTTATAGCACTGCGTGACGCTCTCCCGTTAAACAAAAGTCAAAGAAATCTGTGATCGTTTGTTCTAGCATTTTTTGTATACGTTTAATATACCCTGTTAGTCCAATCTGCTATAGATCCCATACATTTGAGGAATACTCATAGACGGGAGTCACTTTTTTAGATTGCATTCTGCCAGTATTCTTACCTACGGCTAATACTATGTAATCATTCCATTTCATAGGCCTACTAATTACTGCAATGACGGTTTCAGTGCCCGTGTTTATACAGTGTACATATCTTCATATTGCAATATGCGTGCAAGCATGTCTGAAGGAACAGACACAATTCTGATGATTACAGCTGTGGTAGGCATTACAAAATGGATTTCCATTTTGCGACTCTGGATTGACGACAGCGGTTTGTGACACATCAAAATCCTTGCTGGGCAGGGCCTCAAACCCGGGCATCCCGCTTATCGCGAGCACTCACGCTAACCACTTCGGCTATCCGAGCCCGCTTGCAGGGTGGTGGATCCAGTGACATTTGGAAGTTTGGGTCGGTGCTGGAAGTGTACTCGGAAGCCGATGTGGTTCAGGCGATCTCTTGCGATAAGCCGGAAATCCGGGCTCGAATCCCGGTCTGGCACAGACTTCCGTGTGTAACAGACAGCTTACGTCAAACGAGCTCCGCAAAATGCGAATCTATTTGGAAATCCTTACAAACCGTTAGGTCGGGATATTTGTATGACTTGACCGATTGGGACTGTGACTGGTTCATGTAGTAGCAAAGGATACTACTTTCCCGAGTTTCGCTAAGTTCACACTGTCATATTCTACACATTTCAAGCAAGCTGTCAGAATTTGCACCACTTCGGAATCTTGTCAATATCTGACTGCATAGTTGCGCGAGATCTTTCAGATAGGAAATCATTATAGATAATTGCAACATCTAAGAAAAGAGAGTGGCTACTATTAATATTGTCTTGCTTGTCGGCAAGGGTCCCTACACACTTCACGTGGGCACACCTGTAGTTATTTCTACTTGTGTCGACGACTCCATCCAAGATAACATGCTCCGTTCCCCATAGAAAAGTTTTCAGTCCAGTCACAAATTTAGTTTGATACGCCATAAAATCATGTGTTAATAAAGCGTGAGACGATTGAAGAGAGACGGCGTGCATCGTCTTCATACACGTACACACTAGCCCAACGAAGGCAAACGAATAACAGACAATGGATTCCGGCGGAATTTGGTCGCCAACGTATTGGCGTTCGGCCTGCCATCCTCACCATACCAAAGAGATTGCGATCAAGAAATTCGGCCGTATTGAACCACACTTGGCTCTAACAACCTGTCGAGATTGTTCCCATTTTGTTATTGTTATTAAGTAGCGTCTTAATAACATTTTGACCACCAGATGTTATGAGGGAATAAGAGGGTTTAGCAAGCGTGTAATGTGCAGAATTTATTTTACTGCAAGAATCTGATCGAAAAAGAAGAAGAAGAAAAAACGACGCTAGTGGACAACCTATAGTAGGTGGGAAGTATTGTGGTGGGACAAAACTGAAGTCTTACTATAAAGCTGAATCGAAATATGGGCTATTTCATAACTTTTTGGGAATGAGAACAATTTCGAATTGTTATTGCATTATGTAGACCCTACGACTTCCAAAGTTGATAATTCTAGTACGCGAGCCATACCTGCAGTAAAAAGGTATTCATAGTAAAAAGATATTCATAAAGATTGAAACAACCCCTCAGAAAAATTAAGAATGACTGTGCTGGCAAACTTCTACATTATTTGATTTTCAAACAGCTGAACGTATTCAGACATTTTTCTCCTTACTTATTCTGATCATCACTAAACTGACACACAATATTTCTTTTACCGCAACGCAGTCTGACTTTCAATAATCCCTACAAAAGAATGGCCCTGACTAACAATAACCTATACATTTCATGAATCACTTACCTCACAAAAATCTTCGTTACTCAAACTACTGCAATACAACGAGCGCCAAGCTAAATAAAAGATTCTAACGACTGAAGGCACTAACTACTGACAGGCATAGTTGAGAGGCACCTACATGCCTTGCTCATACTGTGGCATCAAGCAGTCAGGCCTGCAAGATGAGTGGTCTGCCAAGCGAGTGGATTGATTCTTATTTATCGAGTAATATCATCAACGACTGATTATGAGCTCTGGTACTCACAATTAAGCTACAAAAATATTCTCATGTTTGAATATTATGCAACGGAAACCGATAACGCACATCTCACTATTAAAAATTTACACAACTCAGATTGTTCACTACGCACTGGCAATACCACATTTTCTTTCTCATACAACGGCTTTGATCAACACGTGGCCATCGCACTGAATATGAATGGCGCACACGTTATAAATTCTGGATATCATGACTACACACTATTCGAGGAATAAGGCCACCAATCTTTCTCTTTTCACTATCTTTTTTATTCAGATAAATTCTATTATGATTCACAGATAACCTAAACACACCATTACATTTTATACTACAATTACACATAAGAAACTCTGCCCAGTGGGTATGGCTTTACATTGGTGATTATCTTATGGTCTCGTAATGATCTAACGCTACAGTGCACTTTCTGGACAGGATGGTGGATCTTTTGCTATATCTCACACTTCGACTCTGACACCCATCATCACGAAAATTTCCTCCAGACCGAGCGGTACGAAAAGGAACATGCATAACTCACTGCCTCTGAACCTGTAAGTAGGCTGTTTATGTTTTCTCTATGTAAGTAGGCTGTTTATGTTTTCTTATTGGCAACGTTACATAGCGCTCAATATGAAAATCACTGGCTGTGCTGTGTGCAGTCTGTGGCTAGTTTGCATTGTTGTCTGCCATTGTAGTGTTGGGCAGCGGCAGCTGGATGTGAACAGCGCATAGCGTTGCGCAGTTGGAGGTGAGCCGCCAGCAGTGGTGGATGTGGGGAGAGAGATGGCGGAGTTTTGAAATTTGTCATGAACTGCTATATTTATATATGATGATATCAAGGTAAATACATTGTTTGTTCTCTATTAATATCTTTCATTTGCTAACTATCCCTATCAGTAGTTAGTGCCTTCCATAGTTTGAATCTTTTATTTAGGTGGCAGTAGTGGCGCTCGCTGTATTGCAGTAGCTTGAGCAGCGAAGATTTTTGTGAGGTAAGTGATTTGTGAAAGGTATAGTTTAATGTTAGTCAGGGCCATTCTTTTGTAGGGAATTTTGAAAGTCAGATCGCGTTGCGCTAACAAAATATTGTGTGTCAGTTTAAGCACACTCATGTATAACTGTTCAAAGGGGACGTTTCATATGTCGACCCTTAGCCTAGGATACCTCACTGGAATCTTCTGATTTTTTTTTCTTGTAGTTTGTGTAATTAGTGTAGATTTTGTTTATTGCTAGTGCGTAATTGTAGAGAAAATCTCCTTTGTAGTTGCAGTCTTTCATTGTTGTACAGTAAAACAGTTGTGGCATGCATGTAGATTTGCACCAAGTATTTCGCAGCTGCAATTAACTAGATATTATTTTCAGTGCTATGTTAATGTGTTCCCCTATTTTTGCTCTTCAAATTGTGTTCTTCTGTGTTGTCGTGTGAAATACTGTGACAATAATGGCGTGTGAAAAACATAACACTAGGCTCCAAAGTAAACTGAGAAATAATAGTGACGACGAGCGTGGCTTATCAGCACCACTGTGTAATGAATTAACAGACGTTCCAAGTAGTAATTTGGTAACTGTGCATAGGGAAATGGAGCGGGCGGTAAATAATGGTGTAGACAGTGAAACAGGTAGTGAACAGGGAAGCATTATCGATCGATCGGTCGGCAACAGCTCGCCTCAGGAATCCGAAATGACAGGACACAATTTTACAAATACTGTAGATTCAGGTTTTGCGTCCTCACCGTTTTCTCAAATAAGTCAAGACACATTTTCAGCATGTCAAAATGTGAATGTTGCCGGTGCAAATGCACTGCCGAAAAGAGTAGAGGAACAGATTCCAGACACTAATACATTGTTATTACAACTAATGCAACAAATGGAACAAAATCAGAGACAAACACAGCAAAAGCTGCAAAAGTTAGACACAATGGAACAAAATCTTAAAAAGTTAGACACAATTGGACAAAATCTTCAAAAGTTAGACTCATTGGAGCAAAATATTGAACAAACACGTGAGGATTTAACTACTGAGTTACATAACATTGAATCGAAATGTCAAAAAGTCTGTAATGACGTAAAAACACAAATTTGTGAGCATTTTCAACCTATTTTTTCGCGGCATGAAAATGCATTACAGAATCACGAAGCAGCCATAAAAGAACTGCAAGCCATTGTTCATGAAAATCATGAGACCTTGTGGGCTAAAATTGACTCAGTTGCATCTACCGATTCGGTTACGCAACTTGCAATAACTCGGGAAAACTTAAAGGACACAGTAGATTCGATTTCAACACAAATGGACACTCTGAAACTTGGTTCAGAAAAACACACTGAGGAAATGTGTTCACTATCGGAGAAAGTAGCCGAACTTTCGGATCAGGTCACTAACTTATCTACAAAGGTAGATGATGATCTGAATGACACAAGACCTGTAGCCTTCACTGACACAGAAGAGTATGAACAAATTAGAAAATTCAAACAGAATCAAAATCAAATCAATACACAGTACAAAAGAGAAATCCGGGAAGTACAAGATCAGCTGACACAGGTAATTCAAGAATTACGTATTTCAGAGGATACTCGCGCCCCAATACGGGAAGAGGGACACAGAAATACGGAACAGCCACCAAATAATAACACAGGGCATTTCGGAAGTTATGAAAGAAATTGGCAATGTGCACCGAATTTTGATATGGAACGGCCGACACGACCTAACAATGACCGATATGCGACTCGCCGACATGATGATTTTGACTATAAGCTGTTCATTACTACACGTAAATTCAAAACATTTAAGAATTCTGGCAACGACATTCATCCACAAGCATGGCTCCATCAATTCTCTCATTGTTTTCCTCCCAACTGGTCGTTAGAACACAGATTAGAATTTATGTGTGGCTACTTGGAGAATGAACCAGCTGTAAGAATGCGATCGGTTATTCACGATTGCCACAGTGAAGGAGAGTTTTACCATGCCTTCCTCTCAGCATATTGGTCTCAAGCCACACAAGACCGAGTAAAACATAGCATCATAATGATGAAACGTTTCGAACAATCTGAATTTTCCAGTCTTATGAAATATTTTGAAGACATGTTGCATAAGAATCAGTATCTTTCAAACCCATACAGCCCCTCAGAACTCATCCGCATTTGCTTAATCAAACTGCCTGAACATTTACGACATATTATTTTGGCAGGACGTTGCAAAGACGACATTGAAGCATTTCAGGGACTCTTACAAGAATTAGAAATTGACACTGACAATCGCGGAACGCGAAACCAGGAACACAACAATTACAGGTCACATCCGTCGCAATTCCGCGATGAAAGAAGTAATAACTGGACACGACAAGGCTATTCTTACAACGCAAATCGTGACCAAAACAGACACCACCCATATGACAACCACTGGCAGAGTAATAATAGTTACAGAGAAAGATCGCATTTCCATAATAATGAATAAGACAGAGATTACCTTAGAAACAGACAATATGGGAACCAAAACAATTATTATCATCTGTTAACATGTAACAATGTTTGAAGTGAAATATCCAGTCAAGAACCAAGAGAACTTATTTAAACAGAAATTACGAATGCATTGTTATAATGAACAGACGACACAGTGTTGTTAATTGTACATTCTTGCTTGTTAGTTGCACGATTACGTAACGACTATCAGGCTTACATACTTAGGACACATACTGGTACTGCTAATGAGATTTTAATGCAACATTTTGGTTTATTTGAAAATACATTCTGAATTTAAAGTGCTTTCTGAGAGATACCAGATGACACAGAGGTTAGTTTATGTGACAGCTACACGATTTTTATCACGACGCTACTAATGAGTGACAATTTACAATGTTGCTTTTGCAGTGTATCTGTTTTATATCTGCACAGTTTTCTGAATTCTTCTAGGAAGAAAAACATGTTTTAGTAGTAACTTTGGTGGTATAGCTACAATGAGACAACCTTTTTCGTAGCACAACAATACGTTACATTATAGTGCTTTCTTGATCATGGTAAGGTACGTAATAACTACGGTATCTATACGCAAAGCATTTCACTTTTGTTTATCATGTGGTAAGTACATTGACTTCTGCAGAACTTAGCTTTCGGAGGACGATAACTACGACACTTCCTCAGAGATTATGTTGCGACAAGATGCACAGTTTAGCGCTACAGTACACGCATTTGAGTGATTAATCTTATACTTAAAACACTTATTTTTAAAGATTTTTTTTTAATTACAAAGAAAGTTTTCCGTGATACATTTCATTCCATTGCTGTAATTTGTGACACCTGGGAGTATAATTACATTAATCCTCGGGGGGGGGGTACATGCTTACTTTGTGTACCATGTGTGTAGCAACCACAAGGAACCCTAGCTAATATGGTATTTGCTTATACAACTTTACACATCGGTACCATATTTCTCTAACACACAAATTACACAGCTATCTGATCATTTAACTGAGAGATAAACATGTTTTTTACTATGTCAATGACACATGTTTACGTAATTACACCATTGGATAACTTCACACTTACGAAATTGTATTTTGTCTGTACTGTGTGAACTCTTCATATTTTTTCGGAGCCATTGTGATACTATGAGAGCTTTGAATGATGTATTTGGTATGGATTCATGATTTTTAAAGTACGTTTGAGGCAGATGACACTTTTGATATGAGCAGAGAATTTTTTTTAATTATTGGAGGAAGCTACGACGATTTTGAGATTTGACTGAGGTGTTATGATGTTATTTTTACGACGACGATGTGTATTATGCTGTTGAGGTATGTTTATGATCAATAAGCTGATGCTATATGAGGAATTTGGTTATGCTATGTATTTATTATGATGAAATATTGAAGTGCCGTCGCAAGATTGACGTGTCGACGAAGATATATATGTGTAATAAGGTAAGGAGTAATGAATAGTGATTAGGGACTCTGACTTATGGAAAAGGATGTTGGAAACCAAGAATCATACTTTAGAATTATGAAATGTGTGTACATGTGTGAATCATGTGTGAATGTATCACAATGCCACTGAAAATTTTTTTTGGACACTGTTATATTCATAGGATTTTGTTTCTACAGATTTGCAACGCTAATTCTTGACCTGTGAAATATTTTTATGTGAGACTGTCACTGTAGCGGAAACTGCTGTCGTAAATATTTCCATAAGAAAGTTAAGTGACCACCTGCACGTAATGCGTTGTGGGCACGCAGCTGTGTCTAACACCTGGAGAACAAGCCATTAGGGTGTGCCTTTCCGGAAGCACAGGTAAAAAAAAAAAGAGACAAAAAAGGCAGGCCTTTATCCTCGCCATTAACATTCCTTTAGAGAAAATATTGCAAATGCGACACCCTCATTACTTCCATTAACCTTGCTATTGACATTCCTTTGCAGAAAGCATCGCAAATATTACACGCTCATTACCTGAAAACATATGATTACTCGTACTTTGTGCTAATTACTGCAATGCTTACGAATTGATGGGAAATATTCGTACATCTGCACACCTGATTATGACAAGTGTCTTTCTATGAGAGTTGAGAGCTACTGACTTACGAAATGCCACATGACTATTGAATGATGTTTTTATGCTTTGGTTTGCGTAATTGCTTATTTCATTTGACATCTGTTTTTCAGCTGTGTTGCAGCATTGGTTTCATAAAATAAAATTAAATGCATTTGCTAATGTGAACACTTTCTGTCAACAGATCTATTAAATAATAATTTTGTGATCCACAGTCTTCAAAAAAGGAGCACTTGGAAAGGAAAGAACAATAAGAAGGGACTAGTAACAGTAACACATAATTTTCTTTTCAAGTACATGGTAATATTTCTTTTACAATAAGTTGTTGTGGTGCACCACTTTAATTACTTAGACATTAAGATGTGATTATACATTTCCCTTATCTGCATTGTTATCTTTAGTGTACTATTTTTTTTTGTTTGAGCTATGTCATGTTTAGATATAAGCTGCTGTTTGCCAGGCATAGTGCTACTGAACTTTAATTTGTGTTACTCTGCTAAGCCAGATTTATTTTTTTGTTTGCTGCACATTGCCTCATATTAGTTGTAATGTTGAATTGCTTGGTAATTTAGATTTACTGTAGCTTGCTTTGCGATTTTCCATTTTTTTTTTCATTGCTGTTTATATTAATTGTTTTATGTGCTGCTGCATTGCCTCGTCCCTTAGTTTAGCATCTGAGCTCAGTAGATATAAGTTAGCTTAAGAGGGGGTAGACTATATAAGAAACTGACTATGGAGAATAGGTAAAGAATGCATTGAGAAGTTATACAAAAAAAAAAGTACAGAAAACAGGTTTAGGTAGGATTTTCTTGGAAATAAATGTTGAGGTGAGAAATGTGTGAACATATAAATACAGAAAGCATGCTTAGATAGAATTTTTTTGGTGGAAACAAAGGATGAAATAAGAGGAAAGATATATGAAGTTTTGGGTTGGACTGCAGTACCAAATGTTACACTGAAAACGAAGACTATCCTTTCCTATTGGTGTTATCCCACTATGTGTTTGTGTACCCTTGTGTAGTTGTGTTCTTCCTGTCTGTGTAGTTTCATAGAATTTTTTCCTCTTTTAATATTAAGCTACATTCACTATGATGAGGAATACTGTTATCCTCAAATATAATTGGCATTAATAATATGTTATTTACTTTGTAAAGATGTTAGACATTATTCATTCTGTTTAAATGCTCATGTGTGAAGTTGATGTTTCGCAAGTTATTCTGATCTTCTATGTATGTACTCATGTCATAATTCCTGTAACACTGACGTATATGTCTGTTTCTATTCTTTTGTAAAGCCTGTACTACAAATGTTATCTATATTGTTATGTTTTTAATGATGTATTTTGTACCTTTATTGTATTCTTATGTTATAAAATTGTAATTGTCACCAGTTCATGATATTATTAACTTGTTAGTTACATTTCACTGCACACGTCATAGTACGAGGGTCAGTCAAAAAGTAATGCCTCCTATTTTTTTTTCTACGTTTAATTGTCAGGAAATTTAAATGCAATTACATAGGTTGAAAACCACAACATTGAGGATCATTTTGTCATTTTTCAATGTAATCTCCACCCATCTCTACAGTTTTGGTCCATCTTTGAACAAGGGCATGTATCCCAGCACGGTAAAAATCACAGCTCTGCTTCCTAAGCCATTGACGCACGGATGTTTTGACGGCCTCCTCATCTTCAAAATGAATCCCACGATGAGCTTCTTTTAGTGGCCCGAACAGATGGAAGTCTGATGGTGCCAGGTCAGGGCTGTATGGGGGATGAGGCAAAACTTCCCATCCAATTTTGACAATCTCGTCAGAGGTGTGACGACTGGTGTGTGGTCTTGCATTGTCATGCAAAAGAAGAACATCTGCCATTGATTTTGTTGGGCGAACTTGCTGAAGACGTGCTTTAAGTTTGTTGAGGGTTGTGACGTATTGAACAGAATTTATTGTGCATCCCTGCTCCAAAAAATCAACCAGAATCACACCCTCTGTATCCCAGAAAACTGTTGCCATAACTTTCCCTGCCGATCGCACAGTTTTGAATTTTTTCTTCCTCGGCGAGCTTGTGTGACGCCACTCCATTGACTGCCTCTTTGATTCGGGTTCAAAAAAATGCACCCATGTTTCGTCCCCGGTCACAATTTTTTTCAGAAACTCATCTCCCTCCAAACGGAAGCGCTGCAAGTGTTGGGAGGCTATTGTTTTCCTTGCCTCTTTATTCTGATCGGTTAACATTCTTGGAACCCACCGTGCACAAACTTTTGAGTACCCCAATTGTTTAATAATCGTGATCACACTGCCTTTACTAAGAGAAATAATGCGACACACTTCATCTGCAGTCACCCGACGGTCACCACGAATGATGTCATCAACTTGCTGAATGTTGTGTGGAGTCACTGCACTCACCGGCCTGCCGCTCCGCTTTTCGTCAGTCAACGGTGTTTGCCCTTCAGCTTCCTTACAACGACGAACCCATCGTCTGACAGTGCTGACATCCACTGTCACAACACCATACACCTTCTTCAGTCTTTCATGAATGCGTATGGGCGTTTCACCTTCTGCATTCAAGAATTCAATCACACAACGCTGTCTCAAACGAACATCGATGTCGGCCATCTTACAAACTTCTGCTGTGCTGCCACCTGTTGACACAGAAAGTTACTACTGCAGTGGATTGCAGAAGAAGGTTTGAGGAATGGCGCCAAATTCAAATTTTTCACTTAACTTAATTTCTTTAAGTAGAAAAAAAATGGGAGGCATTACTTTTTGACCGACCCTCGTATGTGGACAATATGTGAGAAGTTGGGACTGTTAGTATTTGCACGCGTGTTAATAATTCAGCAAGGGACTGGATAACAGCATTGCTGGTTCTAAGGACAATTCCAAAAACTTTGTGAGTGCACAAGTGGTGGTTATGGACTTGCTATATTATCCGCAAGACTCTTCAATGGTGATTGTGCACCTGCACAGTCACAACAGATGGCTGCTGGCTATCTCTACAAGGACTACAGTGGGTCTGCATCTTTGATGACTCACCAGTACCATTATCTCTACAAGGACTACAGTGGGTCTACATCTTTGATGATCCATCAATACCATTATTTCTACAAGGACTGCAGTGGGTCTGCACCTCTGGTGGCCCACCAATACCACAATCTCTACCAGGACTCCAGTGGGTCTGCTCTGTGATGACCTACCTACCAATATTCTTCAAAACTTAGAATGACTCTGCTGTGGGTTTGCTCCATTGTGGCCCATTACCTGTCAGCATGTCAAGAGTCAGCACTGTCTTTCCGTTGGAAGGACAACACTACTTCTTCAAGACTGTATGGAAACCCACTACTTCTGTGTGCAATTTCTTTTACTAATGAGAAACTGTAATTACTATTATGATGAATGATCAGGACTATCTTTATGGACTGTGAGAAAATTTTAGCTTTTGACCAACATTGTATCAATAAGTGTGTGCATTTTATATCTTTGTTACTGTAATTGTGAAAAATTTTTGTCAAATCTGTATTGGCCAGTGCCCAACACCATTTGTAAAAATTTTTTGTGGGGAGCATGGGGGCTATGTAAGTAGGCTGTTTATGTTTTCTTATTGGCAACGTTACATAGCGCTCAATATGAAAATCACTGGCTGTGCTGTGTGCAGTCTGTGGCTAGTTTGCATTGTTGTCTGCCATTGCAGTGTTGGGCAGCGGCAGCTGGATGTGAACAGCGCATAGCGTTGCGCAGTTGGAGGTGAGCCGCCAGCAGTGGTGGATGTGGGGAGAGAGATGGCGGAGTTTTGAAATTTGTCATGAACTGCTATATTTATATATGATGAT
Source organism: Schistocerca americana (assembly GCF_021461395.2). Classification (NCBI taxonomy): domain Eukaryota; kingdom Metazoa; phylum Arthropoda; class Insecta; order Orthoptera; family Acrididae; genus Schistocerca; species Schistocerca americana. The sequence continues at coordinate 920,483,099 of NC_060119.1, read as the reverse complement.
ATCAAGGTAAATACATTGTTTGTTCTCTATTAATATCTTTCATTTGCTAACTATCTCTATCAGTAGTTAGTGCCTTCCATAGTTTGAATCTTTTATTTAGCTGGAAGTAGTGGCGCTCGCTGTATTGCAGTAGCTTGAGCAGCGAAGATTTTTGTGAGGTAAGTGATTTGTGAAAGGTATAGGTTAATGTTAGCCAGGGCCATTCTTTTGCAGGGATCTTTGATAGTCAGATTGCGTTGCGCTAAAAATATTTTATGTCAGTTTAAGCACAGTCATGTATAATTCTTCAAAAAGGGGACGTTTCAAACCCATTTTGCTACTCTCCCATGCAAACTCCATATACTTAAATTACTTGAAATACATCACACTGGCAACATATAATACATCACAAAGAATAGTCACAACGTTAGAATCACTTCACTTTCAGCTTTCCCACTTCAATTAGTATTCATCCCAGTTTCACACGACACTGCCCCACTTCGTAACTTTTCTTTCCTACTACGAACTCTGGAGGACATATGCACGTCTTCCTGTGCAACAATGCAAGCCAAGTGGCGTTGCTGGATAGACGGCTGACTCACCTTGCTTCTCTTTCAGAGTATCAGAGTTTGAATCTAGCGTCACACGGAAACATAAAACGCCAAGTAATATTAAGATCATATTCATCACACATGCGTGTCCCCGACTGATACCATGGACGAGTACTTTTCTTTATCCTTTGTCTCATACACAGATTGAGACTCATATAGTACTCACCACGTGGAAATACTCGTCTCTAATGTCAAGTCCCGCACACGTCATTTCTTAAATATTTCCAACTTATAGTACACACGCCAGTAATTCAGCTTAACTTTAGCACTTAGTACTAGCACTTGCAAGTATTTCAACTTATTGCTACACGTGGTTTCATTGTGACCATTGGTCACTTCCAAAGATAACTACGATCCCCTTAATATTACCTGCCTGTCGTTTAATTCTGCCCCCAAAAGTTTCTGAAATAGCGAAATAATTATTCCAAACTACTCTTAAGTATTCCACATGCATACCATTCTCTCCACTCTTTTGTCTTTACGGAGCACACCTAAGACAGGTCTTACCAGAGTGCTGAAACATGGCCGTTCTTCAGGCCATCTCGCACCTCAGCCGAGGTGGGGGAACACCATGCTACTGTATTGGTCAGCCACATTTCAGGTGCTCAAAGCTAAGGTAAATTTCATATATATATAAATTCATGACATTCAGTCTTACAAATTTCCTTTTTCTGACGGACACACGTCCAGATCGTCCGCTCTCAAAACTCTGCCATCTCTCTCTCCACATCCACCACTGCTGGCGGCTCACCTCCAACTGCTCAACGCTATGCGCTGTTCACATCCAACTGCCCAACACTACAATAGCAAATATTCCAACAATGCAAACCAGCCATAGACTGCACACAGCATAGTCAGTGATTTTCATACAGAGCGCTACGTGGCGTTACCAACATAAAAACCTAAAAAGCTTACTTACAAGATTCTGTCTTGTTTTTCACATCTTGCATGTTATTTTCTAACAGCTGACTTATTTACCTCCAAGCACCTAATTTTTTCAATTTGGTTTTACGATCGCATTAGGTAGAGCCCCATAAACATATTCGTTCGCGATAATACTATCAACATTAATGCCGTCTTCTTGTTCCACTGCCGGCCGCTGGTGGCCGAGCGGTTCTAGGCGCTTCAGTCTGAAACCGCGCGACCGCTATGGTCGCAGGTTCGAATCCTGCCTCGGGCATGGATGTGTGTGATGTCCTTAGGTTAGTTTAGTTTAAGTGGTTCTAAGTTCTAGGGGACTGGTTACCTCAGAAGTTAAGTCCCATAGTGCTCAGAGCCTTGTTCCACTCAATACTCGAATATTCTTGGACACACTAAGTATATAACAGTACAACGGCCACAGCAATTCTCTCCTGCACCAACGAACATTGAACCCGGCTTCCACACTAGGAATTGCGTCCCATGCCCAACACACCGCCAACGCTTTGGTATTATTGCCGGCAGTCCGAACCGCTTCGTTGGCTCCGATTTGCCGCCCGTGCAGTGTAAGCAAATTTCGGCCAACGAAGTGGTTGGTTGTCGTTCGTTGGTCCTCGTTGGTCTAGTGTGTACCCACCTTTACATGGTTCCTGGAGCCAATGTTCCAAGATCTGTGAAGACTGTTACTTTCTTAAACACACGTCTGACGTAATCGGACGAAGGGTCGGGGGGAGGTACATTCGATGTGTAAGAGCGGAGGAAAGTCGGTGATTTCACTGATACACGCAGCACCTTACGGTGGCTTGTGCAGTACATACTAATGTCTCCACTGTGGACAGAGAACTATTTTTAATCAGTTGTTTTGAATGAAATTTTTGACCGTCGCTCTTGCTACAGAGCTACTCGGAGACGGCGGCGACAACACTCTGTCTTGTCCCGGCTGGCTTCTTTTCTGTTTAGAAAGAAAGGCTCACGCGTGCCAGGAGCGTAAGTAGGCCGTGCCACTTGCCGCATTCTCCGCCTGCTGGTGGGACTTGGCGCGGTCTCACGTCTGCTGAAGGACGGCGCGGCATATGAAGAAACGAGAAACGGAGGGCACCGCCAGCAGAGACCTCACGCAGAAAAATAATCGCTCCGCTCCACTCCACTCCACTCAACACAGCACGGCTAGCGAGCTGCCTTGCCTTTCGCACGCGGCCCTGATACGCCGGCAGCCTTCTACTTGTCGCCGGAAGTCATACGTCTGCACGGCTTTCGACAGCTGCAGTCATACCCTTTCCCGAAATCCTGCTGCCTTCTTAGGCTGCGTATTTTGGAAATACCTTCTACCGTACCCACTCATCAGACTCTTTGACCCTCAGTTCGACAACAAGCATTAACAAAGGAACAATCAGAGACTTTCCAACTTTCTGGTAGCCTCTTCTCAGCCACTTACCTCTGCTATTTTTGCGGCGATAATCTGCTCTCTAGCACCAATTTACAAAAGTAGCTGGTAATCCTTATTTCCGTGTATATCAAGACACTCTTGCACTCAATAAAACCAGATCGCTCCCGTCATCCAACTCTAGAAGACGCAAATTTTTTGGTGGACAACGGAGTAACCATAACAGATTTGTGGGCAGAAAACGTTGTAGAACAATGTTACTCCAGAACAGCTTAAGACGCCCTGAATTTCGTCCACGCTACTAGGTTTTGAAGAACACTGCACTCAATAATTCACCAGCTGGATATATGTCTGTATCCTTATGTGCTTTGTAAACATTATAGGTTCAGTTAACTTATAATTATGAATTTCTCACTGTGTTAAATGTAAATGTATCTATTGTTAAAGAGAAAACAGTTTTTATTGTTCTTTGTTATGCTGGCAAACGCAAAATAAATAAATAAAATTTCTACCGTAAATTCCGGAGGTACTGGAGGCATCTACATTTGCATACATATACGGCAAGCCACCATGTGGTGCTTGGCGGAGGGTACCCTGTACCACCACTAGTCACTACCTTTCCTATTCCTTTGGCAAATAGAGCGAGGGAAAGACGACTTTCTATATGCCTCCGTACATGCCCTGACTTTCATATATTATCTCTGTGGTCCTTATGCGAAATGTTTGTTGGCGACAGTAGAATCATTCTGCAAGCATTTTCAAATTCCAGTTCTCTAAAGTTTTTCAATATAGTGGAACCTCGCGGAGCAAACATAATTCGTTCCAGAGACCTACTCGAAGTGCGAACCATCGTTTAGCGAAACAATATTCATCTCCAGAATGAGATTTTCACTCTGCAGCGGAGTATGCGCTGATATGAAACTTCCTGGCAGATTGAAACTGTGGGCCGGACCGAGACTCGAACTAGGGACCGTTGCCTTTCGCGGGCAATTTCTTTATTTCAGGAGTTCTAGTTCCGCAAGGTTCGCAAGAGAGCTTCTGTAAAGTTTGGAAGGTAGGAGACGAGGTACTGGCAGAAGTAAAGGTGTGAGGACGGGGCGTGAGTCGTGCTTGGGCAGCTCAATTGGTAGAGCACTTGCCCGCCAAAGGCAAAAGTCCCGAGCTCGAGTCTCGGTCCGACACACAGCTTTAATCTGCCAGGAAGTTTAGATATTTATCCCATATAAATTAATGTAAAACACGATAATACGTTGCATGCACCAAAAGTACTAAAATTTACCTGTTATTCATGCCATTTATTGGAGGATGATTATATATACAGTATTATGTACTTTGCTGTTCTTTTTTTTACTAGGAAGCCAACAATGGTCATTTGTTTCTGCTGATGTTCAACACTAGGCGAAGTTGCGACAGAACATTATGTTCAAATAAATTTGTAGCGAGCATAGTCACTGCTTTATTGGGATGACAATTATCACTGTACGATGCAACAGATTGCCAAGCTTCCAGCATGTCTCTTATTGCGCCAGAGGATTGCTGCTTCGCTGTTACAGCCGCCTCCTCCTCCTTTGAAGAGTTCCTCTCCAGAACTTCCCGCAATGAAACACTCTGCAACTCCGTAAGCTCTTCAGTGGTCATTTCTTTGCTGTTATCTTTCACAAGCTCATCGATATCATTATCATATCCAAACCCTTGCTCTTGGCCGAAGACACAATCTCGTTGACTACAGGCTCTACAGATACTGACTCAAACGCCACAGGATCACGTTTGATAACGCGCTCAGGCCAAAGCTTCTTCCAAGCAGTGGTGATAGTTCTCTTGGTAACCCCAGCCCACGCCTTATCGATCATCTACACGCAGGTAACCACGTAGAAGTGATACTTCCAAAACACTCTGAGAGTGAGATTGGTAGCTCTAGTCAACTCAAAGTAATGCTCGAACAGTGCCTTAGTGTATAACTTCTTAAAGTTAGAAAAAAATCTGCTGGTCCACAGGCTGGAGCAACGAAATGGTGTTGGGAGGCAGTAATTTGATCTTGATGAACTGAAATTCTTCAAGGAGGTGGTCTTGTAGGCTTGGAGAATGGGCAGGAGCGCTGTCCATAACAAGCAAGACGTGAACTGGCAGATTCATCTCAGGCAAATATTTTTTCATTGATCCAGTCCCAAAAAAATCACGTGTCACCCGACCTTTGTTGTTGGGCTCCACACGACACTTAACCAGCTCTTCTAGACTTTACACTTCTTATAAGCTCGTGGAGTTTCTGAATGGTAAACAAGCAGCGGTTTAATTTTCAAATCGCCGATTACATTGGCACAGATTAGCAGCCTGAGATGGTCTATCATTGGCTTGTGACGGGCAGTGCATTCTCCTCTGCTGTTATAAAGGTACGCTTCGGCATCTTTTTCCTGTTGCGGTATATAGCTCCGCACGATCTACGAGCATCTTGAAGTTACTGATGAAGTTCTCTGCTGTGTTAGTGTCGGAGCTGGTTGCTTTTCCGTGCCTCACAACCCTGTGGATACTGGTTCTTCTCTTGGATTTCTTGAAACACCCACCGCTTCCCTTAAACAGCCGGCCTCTGTGGCTGAGTGGTTCTAGGCGCTCCAGTCCGGAACTGCGCTTCTGCTACGGTGGCAGGTTCAAATCCTGCCTCGGGCATGGATGTGTGTGATGTCCTTAGGTTAGTTAGGTTTAAGTAGTTCTAGGGGACTGATGAACTCAGAAGTTAAGTCCCATAGTGCTTAGAGCCATTTGAACCCTTAAACACTTCTTCAACCACTGATGATCCCAGCATCTTCTTAACAATGTAGGCAAAATTCATTCGCGCCTTCTCACAAAAGATGTTCTTGTTAATAGTGTCGCCTTGCTATTTGCTTTTCATTTATACATATAAGGAGCAACCTTTACACATGATCCAGAGTAAGAAACCGTTTTTTCGATACTCTTGTCACTCCCTTAGAAGCATCTATCTCCTTAATCTTGTCCTTGTTCTTGAGAATAGTGCAAATAGTTGATGCAGACCAATTGTATGTGCGTGCTAAATCAGCAACGCTCACACCACGTTCGCGTTTTGCATTAATTTTACGTTTCAATTGTAAGGTCATTTTCTTTCTCTTATGGACGCCTTCTTGCGGCTTTATCTTACGGAACGTTTCTAAGAAGGTTATTAAATTTTGCACACAAAAAAGCACTGTGTAAACACAAGTTTAGAAAAATGTTGATCACATGCTGCACTGAGATGGTAGCAGAAAGAGCGGTAAGCCCAGTCTCCAGTACGTGCTAAAAACATTGACCATATGCCACTGCCGGCAGTGAAAGGTGTTCGTACTGTTGAACGTTTCCACCGCAGCGCGCGACGGCTGGTGCCGCAACATTAAATCATCGTCACTCGTTTCGCGGAACATTGCTCGTTAAGGGAGTCATTTTTTTTGCAATTTGTTTGCTCGTTAAGCGAAATGCGCGTTGTGGGACGTGTTCGTTAAGCGAAGTTCCACTGTAGTGTTCTTCGAAAAGGACTTCGCCCTCCAGGATTCACATTTGAATTCCCATAGCATCTCCGTAATACTTGCCCGACGTTCGAACCCACCGCTAACAAATCTGGCAGCCCGCCTGTGAACAGATTCGATGTCTTCCGTTAATCCACTCTGGTACCGATCCCAAACAATCGAGCAGTACTCAAAAATAGGTCGCACATGAACCATGCTTTCCCAAGCTTCTCTCAATAAACTGAAGTCGACCATTCACCTTCCCTCCCACAGTCCTCAAAAGCTCGTTCCACTTCTTATCGCTTTCCAACGTTACGACGTGACTGTGTCAAGCAGGTCACTACTAAATCTGTGTCCGAACATTACGGGTGTCTTTTTCCTAACCATGTCTATGTCAACTAGTATCGACACCTTTCCGCACATTAGCAAACAATCTCAGATTCTACTCACTCTGTCCGTCAGGTCATAGATGTACCGGGTGATCAAAAAGTCAGTATAAATTTGAAAACTCAATAAATCACGGAATAATGTAGATAGAGAGGTACAAATTGACACACATGCTTGGAGTGACATGGGGCTTTATTAAAACAAAACAAAAAAAAATACAAAACTTAAAAAAATGTCCGACAGACAGCGCTTCATCCGATCAGAATAGCAGTAATTAGCATAACAAAGTAAGAAAAAGCAAAGATGATGTTCTTTAAAGAAAATGCTCAATATGTCCACCATCATTTCTCAACAATAGCTGTAGTCGAGGAATAATGTTGTGAACAGCACTGCAAAGCATATCCGGAGTTATGGTGAGGCACTGGCGTCGGATGTTGTCTTTCGGCATCCCTAGAGATGTCGGTCGATCACGATACACTTGCGACTTGAGGTAACCCCAAAGCCAATAATCAAACGGACTGAGGTCTGGGGACCTGGGAGGCCAAGTGCCGGCTGAGCACACGATCATCACCAAACGACGCGCGCAAGAGATCTTTTACGCCCCTAGCAATATGGGGTGGAGCGCCATCCTGCATAAACATCGTATGTTCCAGCAGGTGTTTATCAGCCAGGTTGGGGATGATGCGATTCTGTAACATATCGGCGTACCTCTCTTCCGTCACGGTAGCAAAAAAATTGGCTCTGAGCACTATGGGACTTAACATCTGAGGTCATCAGTCCCCTAGAACTTAGAACTACTTAAACCTAACTAACCTGAGGACATCACACACATCCATACCCGAGGCAGGATTCGAACCTGCGGCCGTAGCGGTCGCGTGGTTCCAGACTGCAGCGCCTAGAACCGCTCGGCCACAGCGGCCGGCCTCACGGTAGCAGTTGCTGTCCAGCGCCATCTGTTGGACATTTTGTGAACCTTTTTTTTTTTTTTGTTCTAAGAAAACCTCATGTCATTCCAAGCATGTGTGTCAATTTTCACCTCTCTATCTACATTATTCTGTGGTTTATTAAGTTTTCAAATTTATACTGATTTTTTGATCACCCTATATATAGAGAGTAACAGTGGTCCTATCACCCTGGGGCACTCCTGACGACACCCTTGTCTCCGATGAACACTCGCTATCGAGGACGACATACTGGGTCCTGTTACTTCAGATGTTTTCGAGTCACTCACATATCTGGGGACCTATTCCATGTGCTTGTACTTTCGTTAACAGTCTGTATTGGAATACGATTTCAAATTCTTTTCGGAAATCCAGAAATGTGGAATCTGCTTGTTCTCCTTCATCCATGGTTCGCAGTGTATCATGTGAGAAAAGGGTAAGCTGAGGTTCACAAGATCGATTCTTTCTAAATCCATGCCGATTCATGGAAATAAGCTTCTCTGTCTCAGGGAAATTTATTATATTCGAGTTTAAAATAAGTTCAACAATTCTGCAGCAAACCGATGTTAAGGAAATTGCTCTGTAATTTAGCCGATCAGTTCTTTTACCCTTCTCATATACAGGACACACGTGCGCCTTTTTCCAGTCGCTTGCGACTTTGCATTGGGCAAGATATTTGCGATTAATTCAAATTAAGTAAGGAATCAGTGCCGTAGCGTACTCTTTGTAAAACCTAATTGGTATTCCATCCGAACCTTGCGTCTTATATGTTTTCATGTCCTTCAGTTGTTTCTATACGTCAGGGATGCTTATTATTGTGCTGTCCATACGGGAGTCTGTTCGATGGTCAAACGACGGTATATTTATGACATGGGTGAGTGTCTTCAAATGGTTCAAATGGCTCTGAGCACTATGGGACTCAACTGCTGTGGTCATAAGTCCCCTAGAACTTAGAACTACTTAAACCTAACTAACCTAAGGACAGCACACAACACCCAGCCATCACGAGGCAGAGAAAATCCCTGACCCCGCCGGGAATCGAACCCGGGAACCCGGGCGTGGGAAGCGAGAACGCTACCGCACGACCACGAGATGCGGGCGGGGTGAGTGTCTACTGCTGATAAATTTGCTGCCCATATAGTAACGCACTTTTACTACAGCGCCTGATAGCGAAACTGGCTGAATTTGAAGTCAATTTCGAACAAAGAGATGTTCAGACTAACAGTTCGCAATATTGAAATAAAATTAGAAAGTTGTCAGTAAACTGTGAGCCACAATAACCACCTCTGAATGACTGTCAGGTTTTTCTGAGCGAATGATGTTTCGGTTGGAAGATGCGATCTGCCATAAGTTACTGTCTTGCGCTAGTCCGTTTACGTCTTCGTACTTACAAAATCCAGTGTCTGTAGAATTTGAATCATCCCTAAAACGCACTTTCCAGCACAGTTAGACTGCCTTTTAGCATTCGTCTCAAGATCCTTGGGAAAAGGTGTTTGTTTATCCCTTGATTCGACAATAACAAATTTATTACATGTGTCATACAGCTACTACTATTCAAAAATGGTTCAAATGGCTCTGAGCAAATGAGCAAATAGCTCTGAGCACTACGGGACTTAACATCTGAGGTCAGCAGTCCCCTAGAACTTAGAACTACTTAAACCTAACTAACCTAAGGACAACACACACATCCATGCCCGAGGCAGAATTCGAACCTGCGACCGTAGCAGTCGCGCGGTTCCGGACTGAAGCACCTAGAACCGCACGGCCACCGCGGCCGGCTATTGTCAGTTGCCCATCTGGTTTATACACTCCTGGAAATTGAAATAAGAACACCGTGAATTCATTGTCCCAGGAAGGGGAAACTTTATTGACACATTCCTGGGGTCAGATACATCACATGATCACACTGACAGAACCACAGGCACATAGACACAGGCAACAGAGCATGCACAATGTCGGCACTAGTACAGTGTATATCCACCTTTCGCAGCAATGCAGGCTGCTATTCTCCCATGGAGACGATCGTAGAGATGCTGGATGTAGTCCTGTGGAACGGCTTGCCATGCCATTTTCACCTGGCGCCTCAGTTGGGCCAGTATTCGTGCTGGGCGTGCAGACCGAGTGAGACGACGCTTCATCCAGTCCCAAACATGCTCAATGGGGGACAGATCCGGAGATCTTGCTGGCCAGGGTAGTTGACTTACACCTTCTAGAGCACGTTGGGTGGCACGGGATACATGCGGACGTGCATTGTCCTGTTGGAACAGCAAGTTCCCTTGCCGGTCTAGGAATGGTAGAACGATGGGTTCGATGACGGTTTGGATGTACCGTGCACTATTCAGTGTCCCCTCGACGATCACCAGTGGTGTACGGCCAGTGTAGGAGATCGCTCCCCACACCATGATGCCGGGTGTTGGCCCTGTGTGCCTCGGTCGTATGCAGTCCTGATTGTGGCGCTCACCTGCACGGCGCCAAACACGCATACGACCATCATTGGCACCAGGGCAGAAGCGACTCTCATCGCTGAAGACGACACGTCTCCATTCGTCCCTCCATTCACGCCTGTCGCGACACCACTGGAGGCGGGCTGCACGATGTTGGGGCGTGAGCGGAAGACGGCCTAACGGTGTGCGGGACCGTAGCCCAGCTTCAAGGAGACGGTTGCGAATGGTCCTCGCCGATACCCCAGGAGCAACAGTGTCCCTAATTTGCTGGGAAGTGGCGGTGCGGTCCCCTACGGCACTGCGTAGGATCCTACGGTCTTGACGTGCATCCGTGCGTCGCTGCGGTCCGGTCCCAGGTCGACGGGCACGTGCACCTTCCGCCGACCACTGGCGACAACATCGATGTACTGTGGAGACCTCACGCCCCACGTGTTGAGCAATTCGACGGTACGTCCACCCGGCCTCCCGCATGCCCACTATACGCCCTCGCTCAAAGTCCGTCAACTGCACATACGGTTCACGTCCACGCTGTCGCGGTATGCTACCAGTGTTAAAGACTGCGATGGAGCTCCGTATGCCACGGCAAACTGGCTGACACTGACGGCGGCGGTGCACAAATGCTGCGCAGCTAGCGCCATTCGACGGCCAACACCGCGGTTCCTGGTGTGTCCGCTGTGCCGTGCGTGTGATCATTGCTTGTACAGCCCTCTCGCAGTGTCCGGAGCAAGTATGGTGGGTCTGACACACCGGTGTCAATGTGTTCTTTTTTCCATTTCCAGGAGTGTATAACGTCAGCAGATTCTTTTCATGCTAGTTACTATCGTTAAAGTCCTATTGGTTTAATTATAAAACGAGCTGCATTGATGGCAGCTATTTAGTTTTACTATTATTATACACGTAATAGACCCTTTGTGGATCATGTGAAAAAAAATGGTTCAAATGGCTCTGAGCACTATGGGACTTAACATCTGTGGTCATCAGTCCCCTAGAACTTAGAACTACTTAAACCTAACTAACCTAAGGACATCACACAGATCCATGCCCGAGGCAGGATTCGAACCTGCGACCGTAGCGGTCACGCGGTTCCAGACTGAAGCGCCTAGATCCGCACGGCCACATCGGCCGGCGGATCATGTGAAGCTTCTACAGTTCCTCCTGCGGTTTTTCCAAGAGACCTTCATTTTCTCGCTCATGGCTTTCTTTCTTTCATCCGTCCACTTTGTACCGGTCTTTTTTGCTCTTGTCTCTGGCTGGACTTCCCACTTGTCTATTTTGTTTCTGTAGATGTTACGGTCTGCAGTGACCTGAATGGTGAGTTGAGCATCAGTAAGGTCTCTTCGTACTTGTTCGGCCCATGTCATACCTTCAAGGTTTTCAGTGGCTCTGAGTATCTGGCGTGTGAGTCTACACTCAGGGAGACTGTGTATGTTTCCATAAAATTTTAGGCGTCTTTTTCTAATGTCAGCAGCAATATTTGAAATTTGTTGGTTTGCAGTCTATATCCAGCTTCTGTTGTTCGTCGTCGAAGCATTTTCCTAATGATCTTTCGTTCTTCTTTCTGTAGATTTTGTAGCAGCATCTTGTTATGGAGTGACAAGGTTTCTGTTGCGTACCTAGGGTTTAATGACAGTGCTGTAGTGCCTGATTTTTGCATGCATGAACATGCACTTTTTGTTGTGAAGTTGGCGTGTTCGACCGTAGACCCTCTCTAGTTTCTGTGCTCGAGTTTCTTGTGATTTTTTTTTTTTATAGTCCAGTGGGTTGCAAAATTTCTCCCGGGTATTTAAAATGTGGAACACTATTTAGCCGTCCATATTTTGTGGTGAGATTATTTATGTTTGAGAGTGTACACATAAATCGTTTTCTCAAAAGAAATTTGCAAGTCAACCTTCTCGGCGCATTCCTTGAGTATTTCTATTTGATGTATTGCATTACGCTCACTGTCTGTCAAACTTGCAAGGCCATCGGCAAAGTCTAGGCAGATGACTTCAGTTTTCCTTCCAGTCTTCATTGGTTTCCATAGACCACGTTTTCTAAGCTCACTCTCCCATTCCCTTATGACTTTGTCCAAAACGATATTAAACAGAATTGGAGATAGTCCGTCTCCTTATCTTACTCCAGTTCTGATCTCAAAACATTCCGAGATTCCCCTCATGAATTTTACTTTATAGGTTGTGTTGGAAAGTGTCTGCTCAATGAGCTTACGTGTTTTCTGGTCAAGTCCGAGTTCTGTCAGTGTGTTGACAAGTGATTTACGGTCGACTGAGTCATACGTCTTCTTGAAGTCGACGAATGTACATATGGTTGGCTTATGTCTAATAGCTCTGTATTTCGACGCTGTTTTTAGATTTAAAATTTTTCAGGGCAGGAACGTCCGGGTCGGAAACCCGCTTGATACTCCCCAATCTTGTGTTCAATTTGTTCCCGTGTTCTCTGCAATAGTCATGAAGAGCAGATATTGTAGGTGACTGGTAGAAGTGTAATGCCTCGGTAATTGTTAACATCCGTTCTGTCTCCTTTTTTGTGCAGGGGATGGATAAGTGCACGCTTCTAATCGTCAGGTAATTCTTCTGTTCTCCAATATTCTTTAATAATTTCGTGAGCTCCTCATGTTTTAATTACATTTACATTTTGTTCCTTAAATTGTTATTAGAACACGTCGATTTTATGTAAGTTACATAGCCAGCTGCTAACGCCACCTAGCGGTCTTCGCCTCAAGCAACGTGTCGAAACTTGGTGACCCTCAGTCTCCATTTCCCTTCAGTACCGGCGACACACGTCTATACTATGTATATGCGGAATGTTGCGTTTCTTGAACGTTATAATGGGCATCAGCTGCCATACTATTCACATGTACCACGTCATATAGCAACATATATTTGATGATCTCTGTTACGAAATGGTGTAAATACCGATTGTGTAAGTTACTAAGTTGTAACGGCATAAAGCCTCTGGTTAGACTATACCTTTTATATTTCGTTATTTTAGTGTATAGTTCCTTGTCCAGATTTTGTCTTATTTTCCACTGCCTCTTATCTGTATTAATGTATATTTTCACTTTGATTCAGTATTTGTTAATTAATACTTCCATTTCAAAATAAATATAGAATGTGAATAAAAGTAGCAACAAATGCACCTAATTAAATTCCCTCCAGCAACTTCACGATTACAAGACATATACGCTACACGCTCAACAACTGGTAACTATGTTCATAAAATCAAAATGATTCGCATTTAATAGCACTCGGAAATTTTCTAATTTTAAAAGGTGATTTTTAATTGCTTTGAGATTTATGTCTTACTACTTTGTAAATTGATATCCTCCAACTGACCTTGAGTGTTATAACTAAGAAGGAAATGGAAGTGGTCCAATCTGCAAGGTTCCCTTCTCTGTGTGACTCCCTCTTAACTCCTGCAGGACATTTACCCAGAGAGGGAATCGTAAGCATCATGTCACTTCTGAAAGAGTACTCGAATGGAAGCGTAAATCTAATATTTGCTTCTTCGATGCAAATTCAGATAGCCTCGATTCATTGCTGCTGTTGCTGCCACACACAGCATTTTCCAGCTATTTTCCAAGATAGGTTTCCACTCTATGGAGCGTCCAGCATAAATGTAATATTTGTTTCTTCCACCGAAATTTTGAGACCCTCGATCCATCGCTGCTGTTAGTAAGGCTCGGCTCTGAGCACTATGGGACTTAACATCTATGGTCATCAGTCCCCTAGAACTTAGAACTACTTAAACCTAACTAACCTAAGGACAGCACACAACACCCAGTCATCACGAGGCAGAGAAAATCGCTGACCCCACCGGGTGTCAGTAAGACTTTCCCAGCTATCTTGCAACATAGGTCCCAATGCGCTGGAGTGCCTGAGCAACCTGATAAAGACTTAATCGGGCCAGTTAAATGTGCCGGAATTACTATCCAACTGGAAAAAAATGTTTGCTGCACGAGAAACAAGATCACACTTCCTCCAAGTTACACTGTTCCTATAGGTCACAGATATCGCCATCCACAGAGTCTTCAAGTAGTTTAAGTGGGTAAGGTGGCTGGTTCTACCACTACAGCATCGCCTGTTCCACAGGCAACCACTGGGTCCTATCTACTCATTGCGCCTACGTATTCGTACCGCATCATCGAGTAAGGGGGCGTGGGAGTCAAAAACACTGAACTCGCATTTAGGAGAACCGTGTTTCAAATCCCTGTCTGGCCAACCTATAACTCTGATGGCAAACACCGAGAAGGTTCCTTTGACGACGGCGGAATTTTTCGTCACCTTTACACAATCCGATCTTGTGTTCCGTCTGTGATGACCTCGTCGTAGACGGATAAACTGAGCTTGATCTCCCTTCACCTGATCTACATGGTAGAGCAGTTAGGCGACTCTGGTGTGTAGTAGCTTCCGAAATCCCCATTATTTTATTCCGTGGAACTCATTGCTCCTGTAACTCACGAGTGTAACACACAATTTAGCTGCAGTTAGATCTCGTCACTGGTACATGTAAATTTTCTGTAGGTCACCACTCAGACCCCCTCTTTAGATGGATTTGAGTAGTAATCATCTGCAACCACCAAGAAAAGTTTTCCGTAACTGTTGCTTATGTCTCACAAAAAAATGGTTCAAATGGCTCTGAGCACTATGGGACTTAACATCTGAGAGGTCATCAGTCCCCTAGAACTTAGAACCACTTAAACCTAACTAACCTAAGGACATCACACACAACCATGCCCGAGACAAGATTCGAACCTGCGACCGTAGCAGTCGCGCGGTTCCGGACTGAAGCGCCTAGAACCGCTCTCCCACCGCGGCCGGCTATGTCTCACATTAGATGCAATTTTTCTATGATAAATACTATCAAAATGATTTGAGTGTTAGAAGTGGCAGTATGAGTACGTGGCACTATGAACTAATAAAGTTAATATTGGCAGTACTTCTAGTACTGCTGCCACTAATTATGATAACAGCAATAAAGATAGTAATAACGGCAATAATAACAACAATGATACTGGCAGATGTAAAAAGAATTTATAGGTGTACAAAACAGATGTTTTCTGATATAGTGAGTTCTGCACCAGCACAGAATACTGGAAAATGAGGAAGATCAGGACGGAAAGAAGGATGTACAGGGGTAAAGTGTGCGTACAGGGACATTGGTAATCATTATTGCACCCATATTAGATATGTCGTTGATTTGTGAAGCTGAAGATGTTATTCAGATCACTAAAATAATGCGGGGGGTTATTACACAGTCGCGTTCGTACTACCGTTGACTTCGAGAAAGCGACTGAACGACGGAGTGGGACAAACTATTTTTGTCTTGTGGGGCCGAGCGTTTATGCCATGTCGTTCAGACAAGACAGTTAAGGTCGAATGGATATATGAGGAACAGTTTACGTAGCTGCAGTCATGGACTGTGCGGCTGGTCCCGGCGGAGGTTCGAGTCCTACCTCGGGCATGGGTGTGTGTGTTTGTCCTTAGGATAATTTGGGTTAAGTAGTGTGTAAGCTTAGGGACTGATGACCTTATCAGTTAAGTCCCATAAGATTTCACACACATTTGAACATTTTTTGAGTTTACGTCGATTTAAACATAAATATCAACACTTCTAAAAGACAAATGTGGAGTGCAAGCTCCATGTTTGTGTGCGGTGTAATTAAGGGTTGTATTGAAATAGGGAGGACGCAGAACACAATTACGTACAGATGTTTGAATTTACCTTGTAATTGGTAACCGGCACTGAATTTATTAAAACCTCGTCGGTAGTCTAATGCTCAAGTACCAATAAATAGCTTGTAATGTACTTTTCGCGGAGTGGTAGTGCGGGACGCGTAGAACAAAGGGGTATCAGGGCACAGTTGACACCAAAATCGAACTAGCAATAAATAAGGACGCAATGGAAATAATAGCAGGGCACCTCTCGCAGCAGCTGACGAATGTTGCGCCGTATATCATCGTAATATTGTTCGTATTAATCGAATTACCATCTCTGCACGACATTCGAAAACACATCGTCATTCGACGACCCTGATAAAACTTACAAAATCATATCGGAGCGACTGCTTGAGGAAAAAGAGGGACCTGAATTTTAGAAACGGATGGGGCACGGGTATTCTTTTAGTTTTGTCCGTTCTACAGGATTTAAGGTATCGCTTCTATCACCTTTCTATGTGGTCACAGCATCAACCTTATGAACTTATATTCACGTCCAACAATAACTTGTTTTGAAAGTACAAGCTCTGATCATCATCTTCTTTTCACTGTTACGGATCGTAATGTATAAAACCTGTGATAATTTCATCTTCCTTCCTCTATCTTTCATGTGGAAAATTGATTCTTTTGAAAAGGTGTCCTCTATGTGCTCAACCACCAATCTGATGCCAATATTAATGAGCAGACACATTTTAATGCTCATATTTCCTTAAAAAGCTTCTCCCAGTCTGAGAACATACTTCATTCCGTGGGTAGAGCGTTGCATCATAATCAACAGCGGAAACTGACGTGGGTGAAAGTATATGTTAATACAAGCCAAAACGTTTCAACAAAGACAGGTGTCCGAACAAACCGCTGGCCAATAACAGCGAATGTGTATTTACGAGATACCAGTGGCTTCAGTATGATATAATGTACTATTTAGTGCAGATATACAAGAGCGTTTAATAAATAACGCATTCATGTTTTTTGAAAACAGGTTGGTTTTATTCAGAATTCCAATACATCATATGATTTCCCACTCTTTTGGCTACGAAACCCTATTATCTCGGTTCAGTGGCTCGCAAGGTGCCAGTGTCCTCGTCAACGTCAGAGCCGAAGTCTTGTTACATCAATAACCCCCTCTTCATCGACGTACTGCTTACCCTGGAGTGTGCCCTTCATTTGGCCATACAGATGGAAGCTCTTTATGGCCTTCTGTTAATAGGCGAGGAAGCCAGCAGGCACATACCTTTGATTTCCCCATTCGGTGGACGAGTGTGTCAGCACTACCAACAGAAACGCACAATTGTGCAGTGAGATGTTTGACCGTGATTCGTCGATCACCACGCTCCAACATGGCAGGAGTCACATCTGTGTACGGCCGGCCGGCTCTTGGGAGAAGGAAGAGGTTTGAGCGAGATTGTTACAATGACAGACGCCTCGACAAACGACTCACTGTACTTCTGTTCACTGCCAGGTCTCTGTAGACATTCTTCAAGAGCCTATGAATATCTGGGATGCTGTGGTTTTCCACCGAAAAAAACTCAATAACAGCTCTCTGCTTGGATCGCACCTCCGCTACAGACGCTATTTTGAAGGTTACTTATAGCGCTGGCATTATCGGAGCTCCATGAAACTATACGGGCTGAAGAGCGAATATTTCATGACGTGCCACGACAAATTCCGCATTTTTTCAACTGAAATTGACCGAGAAAAAATGTGTTTCATTAGTTACTGAACAACCCTCATAATTGAAATGTAAACTTTTCCATTAAGTTCGAATGTAATTGAGCTCAAATTTCATCCACAGCACATGGTTGCAAAATGTAGTAGATGCGTGATGCACCACGGCAAATGTTTCTGCTGATGTATGATGAAATCGAATGCAGCCATATTGTCCAAAGGTGCTCGGCTGTTCACTCACTGTACTTTTGCTCGCAACAAGGCCAAAGTCAAGTGTGCTGCATTTTCTGTCTGGGATCATCGCAGAAATGAAGTGTACAGCAGTCCAGTTAATACCCTTGAAGAATCGGACCAGCGAAACTTAGGAAATGAGTTGTGTGTTGAAAGCATTAGTAACCCCTGCAGACACGAGTGCAGTACTCCGCCCACATGCGAGTATACCTCCGCTGGTAAGTACGAGTGTACAGACATTCTTAAGTGCTGTAATAATACTGTATTTCTTGTTACCGTAGGCCAAGCGTGAAATTTGAGAAACACATCGTCCGTAAAAAAAACTTCCGAGACAGATTTTATTCCTCGCGTACAAGCGACGTCAGCGCAGTAACTATGGCGGCAGTTTGAAATAACGCCCGCATCTCGTGGTCGTGCGGTAGCGTTCTCGCTTCCCACGCCCGGGTTCCCGGGTTCGATTCCCGGCGGGGTCAGGGATTTTCTCTGCCTCGTGATGACTGAGTGTTGTGTGCTGTCCTTAGGTTAGTTAGGTTTAAGTAGTTCTAAGTTCTAGGGGACTGATGACCATAGATGTTAAGTCCCATAGTGCTCAGAGCCATTTGAAAAGTTTGAAATAACAGTTGTAAACAGTAGATTTGCATTCGACCAATCAGTTGTGAGCTGGCAGTTTTACGTAGACAACGAGCGGCCGTTGTGTGTCAACATTGTTGTGCCAGAAATCGGAACGATGCAATATCTCTAAATCAAGTGTTCAAGATATTCTTCAGAATATTTTGAATAGTAGACAAGTGTGTGCCAAGTTTGTCCCTCACACGTTGACTCCAGAAAAGAACAAAGACTACGATGTGTGGTCGCTTTCTACAACCTGACTGAAATGTAAAACCACGACAAATCTTTTCTGGAGGAAATCTTCACAATTGACAAAAAGGCGCAATGCATAAACAGTTTGATGACATAATCGACATCCAAGCCAGTCTGTCGCGTGGGTTGAACAGGCAGGTCAAAGAGGGACTTTCGTCGTAGTTACCCATGGTTGCGTAACGCTCTGCGCTTCGTACTAAAGAGAGGGGCGGGGGATAGGGGCAAGTGGTAGAATACCCGGAACATTAAAACAAACATCAGATTAACTTTTTTCTAATTTTTTTTATTAATCAAGTTACGAAACTTTTTGAACTGACGGGTTACGTGGAGATTTAATGCAAAAGTCTGTATTGGAAATACATTTACGTTAACTAGGAAAATATTTTATAACAAATCAACAGCGGCTCTCAACAACACATTCGCCGTTATATTGGAAACGGCTCTTTTGTAAATTCATGTTTTCTTGGAAATTTTTTGTTTCTGTTACTGTAAAAGTGGACCAAGTGACTAAGGAATTGCTTCCTGATAAAAACGCACTCTTAAATACTGTAACCCGGATTAACATGCAACAGTGCTTCTTGCATTGTGCTGCCATGCCATTAGTAGTGGAAGCAACGGTTACGTGCAGTACACCTGACGTGGTCACAAAGCTAATTTGTTCGTAGGTGGAAAAAAGTGTTTGTGGATTTCTTGGGAACTTTCTTCTATTGCCTATAACTTTGAAGATACGTACGACTAAGTGAACGCATGTCAAGATAAATAAGTTATAAATGTTGACCATTTTACAAAATAATTAAATTTTACTAACATTTACTTCAGTTACTGGGAAACGAAAAATATTATACCTATATGTTACACCGGTGACTTTGTGACAGCACACACACTTGCAGAAACAAGAGTGACATTTGAAAACATAGAAAACAAATTTCATTACTGAAATATGGGATGTCTGTGAACGATTTGGTAAGAAATATGAAGTATTATTTCACATTCTAACTTTGTTTCTAAATATAATATACAGTTGCTTAGAACACTGTATAAAATTTTGTCATTACGTTAATTTTTCTGACACCACTGAACATGTTCACGAGTAACAGTTTGAAGTAACTGTTTTGCTTAGAGTACATTTCGATAACTGAGAAGTGCTTGCGCGAAACGGTATAACCGCCAAGTGGTATTTTTTTCGGGAAATGAAAAAAACCGTCTCAAATGTTATGTAATGTTCGTTTGCTATTAATAATGATTTCATTGGATCACAAATACAAATACGCTGGTGTCAGAAATTAAAGCAATAAAAGTAAGTTTTGTAAGGTTGTGTTTATTTTGCTACAAAACAGTATAAACAGGTGATAACAAAGTTGAAACAATGCAAAGAACACAAGCTGTAAATAAATGCAGCAAGCGTAACAGTAAAGATGTTCTTCGATTTTTCCAACATGCGTGACAGTAAACAAAGACATTCGTCGATTTTTCCAACTTAACAGGTTTGAACACAGACTCAGACAACTGGTTAATTTGTTCAGTGTGAGTTGTGGCCACGTCTGGCAGAAATACAGGCGTCACAACAACGGGTCATGCTGTGAATGATGTCGTCAGTCTCATGTTGAGGCAATAACGCATCTTTCAGAGATGCTCGCAAGCCTCGGAGAGTGGTTGGTGGATGCTGACGTGATGCAGCCTGTCCCCCTAGTGTATTCCAGGCGTCCTCTATTGGATTAAAACCGGGAGCGAGAGCAGGTCGCGCCACGCATGCAATATCTTACGTTTCCAGTAAAAAGTCTGTAAGAGGTATGCGATGTATGCGCTGCCTGCAATAGGCAAGGTATATGAGAGCCTCTGACCAGAGAGCAGTATGTAGTTAGTTGTCGCGAGTCGCTATTAGTCTTCAGTAGTCTGCAGGAGTCTGCGCTAGTGTGTGGTAGTCTGCAGTAGTCGACGGGAGTCTGCGCGTGTCTGCGCTTGTGTGCAGTCTGCTCTGGTCGGGACTCTGGAGGATGAGTATTATTGTAGAAGGTAAAGAAGCAGCCTTGCGCATATCTAGTAATGTATGTGAACTGTCATCCATTTTCTTTTAAAAAATGCCCCAATAATAATTTTTATAATATAAAGTAATTTTTTTAAAAAAAGCATTCATTTCAATTTAAAGAATATATCCAATGCATGATCATTCCTTTCATGAATCACAAAAGTATACGCCAGCACTGCACGGAGCTGTGCCGAAATTTTTTTAGGTAAGAGCAGATATATTCGCAGTTTTTATTGAGGTAAGAATTTTTGCCTTTTTTTATTCAGAATACAGGGCCGTGGCGCAGCGCTGCTGTCGTCATAAAATTTACCAGGTTACTAAATTTTTTATTTTGTGGTTTACGAATTTTTTCTGTTTCGAACTTAACATTAAATGAGAAAAGAATTTTGTGGGTACATTAAATGTGAATGCATTTCTGCACGGAGATTATAAATGGGAACCAATTTTGCTCAGAGGTTATAATATTTAAAATTCATTTAATTATTATTTCCGTGGGGAGGTTACACTTGGTTCACTTTAATATTTTTTGTGGGGAGGTTACAAGTCAACCACCCGTGCTCTATGAGATCGAGCATTATCGTCCGTCAGCATGAAATCTGGGCCCACACTACCTCGCAATGATCGCATATGAGGTCCCAAGATCTCGTCACGATACTTGTCACCAGTTAAATCTTGCTAACCACCCGTAATATTTCATGAAGATGTGTTCGAGTCGTCAACATTATCCCTGCCCACGCTTTTAGGTATCCTCCTCGATATCGGTCTCTTCCATCGATATTTGGGTGCCAAAATAGTTTTCCATGCTTCCTCCAGATGCGAATCCATCGACGATCTATCTCCGGACCAAATCGGGTCTTATCTGTGAAAAGAACATTGGTTCACTGTTCGGCTGTCCAGGAGGCATTTGGACAACTCCACTCTAGATGTTTCCTTCTGTGAAGACGCGTCATAGGTACACATACAGCAGGTTTCCGACGATGGACTCTGCCGAAGCATTCTGTACACCATTTGCCTCGATACAACAAGTCCAGTGAAAGCTGCGAGGTCAGATGTCAGTTGATGTGCGGTAGTGTGGCGGTACCATTATGCCCTTACAGCCAAATAACGGTCCTCTCTTTCTGATGCCACATGTGGTTGGCCCAGCCCTGTCTTAGGGATACAATTTCGGTCTCTATAAACTGTCGTCATATCCGAGAAACGACAAAACGATTCACATTAAACTACCAGGCTGCATCAGTTTGCGATTACCCTGCTTCCATTATTCCTACGGACTTCCACCTCAGAGAGTCTAATAGGAGTCTTCTCTGTCCCATACTGCATCATCTGTAACTATGTAACAACGTTTGTGCTTCTGTATCTACCCGGAAAACACTATCTCATTCGATAGGTGACCTGAAGTCACCGTTGGCGAGGTTGTCCATTGACCGGAATGCCATCTTGCGTTCAGCACTCGATCGTACGGACATCTGTCGACAGTTTATATGATTATATCGTGAACTAGACACAGAATGGGGAAATAGCAGTTTGTTCAAAATGGTTCAAATGGCTCTGAGCACTATGGGACTTAACAGCGGAGGTCATCAGTTCCCTAGAACTACTTAAACCTAACTAACCTAAGGACATCACACACATCCATGCCCGAGGCAGGATTCGAACCTGCGACCGTAGCGGTCGCGCGGTTCCAGACTGAAGCGCCTAGAACCGCTCTGCCTCTCCGGCCGGCAGCAGTTTGTTGCTTTAATTTTGGACACTAGTGTATAAGTAGTACTGAAAAGGAAAACTTTTCAAATAAATAATACGGAACAAGAAATGTTAAGTGTTCTGAAATTTAATTCCAATTCTCTGTCCATTTTAATTGCTTCGCTGAAAACTTTATGTAGAACATGTGGTATTTCTTACCCACGTAAGGAAACATAAACAGAAGATCTTTCCTTTTTTTCAGCATTTATTTCAGGTGATGGATTTAACTGAGGAGGATCCTCCAGACGGGTCATATTTTGCATTGTATAATCTGTCTTGAAGACTGAATATACATTCAGTTCCTCAATTTCACCAAAGATTTTCTCGACAAGAATTTTGTTGAAATTACTCACTTCAAGTGAAGAGTGTGGAATCAGATTGAGTTTGGATTTATTGATGAATAGACCAGTTAGTGCACCCATTGCAAAAAGTCTTCACCTTGCATGTTAATGACTGCGAAGTGAGGTTTCAGTCTGGCTGACCTGAACATATTTTGAGGTTATAAACACAATACATACATCTCGAACTAGAATTTTTGCTGGTTTATTTATCTCCGTTGTGATGTAGTGTAAGCATTTCCATAAACTAATAAGTCTGTCCTAGCATACAATTTCTTCCTAATAGTAATACATTCTCTATTTAGGTCCATCTTAATGCGGAAAGCTAATAAATAAAGAACAGAAGCACTTATATGTTCACGGGAAAAGCACAGAGAATAGAATGTATGGTAGGTGTCAGCACTAAATGGTAGCGTTGATGGCAAATATATCGGTCTTCATGAAAAATGTAAGGAGACATTTCAGGTGCCGTAACTGGACGAGTTTTTGAGCTAAATGAGAAAGGCCTGGCGCTTGCACAGTATTAGCAGCAGTACAAAGAAAGATTTCAATATAAAATCTGAAAATGATATGTCCTGGCACTTCTACCGTTTCCACAAACTGTATTCAAATGGTTCAAATGGCTCTGAGCACTATGGGACTTAACTTCTGAGATCATCAGTCCCCTAGAACTTAGAACTACTTAAACCTAACTAGCCTAAGGAAATCACACACATCCATGCCCGTGGCAGGATTCGAACCTGCGACCGTAGCGGTCATGCGGTTCCAGATGTAGCGCCTAGAACCGCTCGGTCACCCCGGCCGGCAAAACTGTATTCAGTTGTAAGTTTTGTGACCTGTTTTTTTCTCATACAGTTCCACTGAAGAAATGCGTAAATAAATGTATAGAAAGTTTCGATGACCCAGATGTTAAATATATGTATAAAAGTTTAGTTTAATTACCTTGGTTAAATCTTACAAAAACATAAGAGTACTTCACGCCCACTTTTTGAAAATGTTGTCATCTAGTCAGTATTAATTTTTATTTTACAATTTGGAAAGTGTTTTATCGTTTTTAATGAATTGACCTACCAAATTTCATAAACGTTTCATAAACGTGGTAGTCACTTTCCACAGTGAATGTTAAATACAATATTTTCAGGTTCACGACCTTACATACGCATCAACACCTCTTTATAAAGTATGTTGTGAGTAAAAGACAAGATTGCATTTAAGTACTACCCCCTCCCCCGCCCTCCCCCCTCGGCAGCAAACGATGTTGGAAGTCAGTTGTCATTGCTTAGAGTGTGTTGTTATAAATTTTGAGGTTCTGGACCATACTTACACATCAGTATCTCTTTAAAACGCATGTTCTTAATACAAGCCAACAAATATGAACAAATTTTATTTTATTTTCAATTTTTTAGGGTGAGACTAAAGTACCCTCCCCACAGTGGTAATGCGCATTGAGGGAATTGCGTTTGTATTGCTGGGGTTAATACAGTTTTTTTACTCTTATTTTGTTTCAGTGAGGATAGGCTCCTAGTTACCTGGATTATAAGAAAATTAAAACAATACATCTCACCAAATTGGCAAATATTGTACCAATAGTTTTTCTATGTATTGGGAAAACTAAACTCATGAAACTGAGCAGATGTGTGAGTAAATAATTCTGCGGCAGATGAATTTAAATCTGCTTTCTCTGTCTTAGACTTTACATCACAATGTTGTGCACAACTGGGGGAGTTGGAGTTGGGGGGAGGGGGAGATTTTGGACAATATTCCATTTCCCAAATAGCCGATTCCACAAAAAAACTTCATTGCTGCCATAATTAAATGATAAAAGTTACAAAATTCCATATATGAGGAAATTCAGTGTCTCAGTACATATTTTTATAAGATTACGGTACAGAAACTGCTAAAAGTGTCACAAAGTTGCCCACGTTTAAGGTATTGCATATTTTCATCCGTTTCAGTTTTCACTGATCATTATGATACATATGTTCAACATTGATTAACTCTGTTCTGTCTGAATCTTTCGCCATGATGCGAACATAGTATAATCCCAGAATGCGATTTTAATTCTACAGCCGAGTATGCCCTCATATGAAACTTCCTGGAAGATTACAACTGTGTGCCGGACTGAGACTATCAAAGGTCCCGAAAAAACAATGAAGATATGGCTCTAAGCACTATGAGACTTAACATCTGATGTCATCAGTCCCCTAGACTTAGAACTACTTAAACCTAACAGACCTAAGGACATCACACAAATCAATGCCCGAGGCAGGATGCGAACCTGCGACCGTGGCACTTCTTACGTAATAGAACCCAGTACGGTGTCCTCGATGGTGAGTGTTCATCGGAGGTGAGGGTATCACCTGGAGTGCCCCAGGGAAGCGTCGTAGGTCCGCTGTTGTTTTCTATCTACATAAATGATCTTTTGGATAGGGTGGATAGCAATGTGCGGCTGTTTGCTGATGATACTGTGGTGTACGGGAAGGTGTCGTCGTTGAGTGACTGTAGGAGGATACAAGATGACTTGGACAGGATTTGTGATTGGTGTACAGAATGACAGCTAACTCTAAATATAGCTAAATGTAAATTATTGCAGATGAATAGGAGAAAGAGTCCTGTAATGTTTGAATACTCCATTAGTAGTGTAGCGCTTGACACAGTCACGTTGATTAAATATTTGGGCGTAACGTTGCAGAGCGTTATGAAGTGGGACAAGCCTGTAATGGCAGTTGTGGGGAAGGCGGGCAGTCGTCTTCGGCTCATTGGTAGAATTTTGCGAAGATGTGGTTCATCTGTAAAGGAGACCGCTTATAAAACACTAATACGACCTATTCTTGAGTACTGCTCGAGCGTTTGGGATCCATATCAGATCGGATTGAGGGAGGACATAGAAGAAACTCAGAGGCGGGCTCCTAGATTTGTTACTGGTAGGTTTTATCATCACGCGAGTGTTGCGGAAATGCTTCAGGAACTCGGGTGGGAGTCTCTAGAGGAAAGGAGGCGTTCTTTTCGTGAATCGCTACTGAGGAAATTTAGAGAACCAGCATTTGAGGCTGAATGCAGTACAATTTTACTGTCGCCAACTTACATTTCGCGGAGCGACCACAAAGATAAGAGAGATTAGGGCTCGTACAGAGGCCTATAGGCAGTCATTTTTCCCTCGTTCTGTTTGGGAGTGGAAGAGAGAGAGAGGATGTTATTTTGGTACGAGGTACCCTCCGCCACGCACCGTATTGTGGATCGCGGAGTATGTATGTAGATGTAGATGTAGCAGCCGCGTGGTTCAGGACTGAAGCGCCTAGAACAGCTCGGCCACAGCAGCCGGCAAGGTCTCGAGTGCGCCTCTCGGTCCGGCACACAGTTTTAATCTGCCAGGAAGTTTCATATAGTAGTCACTTTTCCCTTGGTTCCATCCATTGCCGTAAACTGAGGCTGCACCCAGGCGAACAATATTAATGAGCCGAGAGTTGTTATGTAGCTCAGCTAAGAGCTTCGGCGTTGGCAGCAGGTAGTGCAAGAAAGTCGTGAGCTGCGATACAAACTTGTCTACAGTAATGGGACACAGCCTTCCGAGTAATGGGCGGCTGCAGGACTACAGCCGACCCGGCGCCTCTGTGGGCGGCGCGCGGCAGTCGGCAGACACATCCCCGCGGCTGAGGACAAAGGCGAGCCTGTGTCCTCGGGACGCGACGCGCTGTGCTAACAACGCTGAGCGGCGGCCTTCCCGCGGCCTCGGCCCGCCTCTATTTAGCTCACCGGCGTGTTGCGCACGCGGAGCAGACATCCATACCGCCCTTCCCTCCCTGAGCCCGGTGCCCGCGGGGTCGCGGCAATACCGAAATGTCAGAATTACTCTAACCTCGATATACTGGCTGACCTCCACCGCGTGCCTCAAGCATGTCGTTCTCTTCCCTTCGCCTTTCTTCGTTCGTCCAGAGATGGAAAAACCCTTCTACATCATTCAGCTAATACGCCAGAAACTAATTAAATGATTATGGAGATAACATGGAATACTTTTCCCGTCACGGCGATTACTTATGCGAGTAACCGTTGAAAGGTGAGCCAGACCCCTACACAGGGTGTTAGAAAAAGGTACGGCCAAACTTTCAGGAAACATTCCTCACGCACAAAGAAAGAAAATATGTTATGTGGACATGTGTCCGGAAACACTTACTTTCCATGTTAGAGCTCATTTTATTACTTCTCTTCAAATCACATTAATCATGGAATGGAAACACACAGCAACAGAACGTACCAGCGTGACTTCGAACACATTGTTACAGGAAATGTTCAAAAGTCCTCCTTTAGAGAGGACACATGCATCCACCCTCCGTAGCATGGAATCCCTGATGCGCTGATGCAGCCCTGGAGAATGGCGTATTGTATCACAGCCTTCCACAATACGAGCACGAAGAGTCTCTACATTTGGTACCGGGGTTGCGTAGACAAGAGCTTTCAAATGCCTCCATAAATGAAAGTCAAGAGGGTTGAGGTCAGGAGAGCGTGGAGGCCATGGAATTGGTCCGCCTCTACCAATCCATCGGTCACCGAATCTGTTGCTGAGAAGCGTACGAACACTTCGACTGAAATGTGCAGGAGCTCCATCGTGCATGAACCACATGTTGTGTCGTACTTGTAAAGGCACATGTTCTAGCGGCACAGGTAGAGTATCCCGTATGAAATCATGATAACGTGCTCCATTGAGCGTAGGTGGAAGAACATGCGGCCCAATCAAGACATCACCAACAATGCCTGCCCAAATGTTCACAGAAAATCTGTGTTGATGACGTGATTCCACAATTGCGTGCGGATTCTCGTCAGCCCACACATGTTGATTGTGAAAATTTACAATTTGATCACGTTGGAATGAAGCCTCATCCTTAAAGAGAACATTTGCACTGAAATGAGAATTGACACATTGTTGGATGAACCATTCGCAGTAGTGTATCCGTGGAGGCCAATCAGCTGCTGATAGTGCCTGCACACGCTGTACATGGTACGAAAACAACTGGTTCTCCCGTAGCACTCTCCATACAGTGACGTGGTCAACGTTACCTTGTACAGCAGCAACTTCTCTGACGCTGACATTACGGTTATCGTCAACTGCACCAAGAATTGCCTCGTCCACTGCAGGTGTCCTCGTCGTTCTAGGTCTTCCCCAGTCGCGAGTCATAGGCTGGAATGTTCCGCGCTCCCTAAGAAGCCGATCAATTGCTTCAACCGTCTTCCTGTCGGGACACCTTCGTTCTGGAAATCCCTCTCGATAGAAACGTACCGCGCCACGGCTATTGCCCCGTGCTAATCCATACATCCAATGGGCATCTGCCAACTCCGCATTTGTAAACATTGCATTGACTGCAAAACCACGTTCGTGATGAACACTAACCTGTTGATGTTACGTACTGATGTGTTTGATGCTAGTACTGTAGAGCAATGAGTCGCATGTCAACACAAGCACCGAAGTCAACATTACCTTCCTTCAATTGGGCCAAATGGCGGTGAATCGAGGAAGTACAGTACATACTGACGAAACTAAAATGAGCTCTAACATGGAAATTAAGCGTTTCCGGACACATGTCCACATAACACCTTTTCTTTATTTGTGTGTGAGGAATGTTTCCTGAAAGTTTGGCCGTACATTTTTGTAACACCCTGTATATACAAGATAATGGCTACAACACAGAGAAAGCACGCGGCATTATCATAAGACTTCAAGAAGAATATAATAATTCCAATCCCAAAGTAAGCAGGTGTTGACAGATGTGAAAATTACCGAACTATCAGTTTAAAAAGTCACAGGTGCAAAATATTAACGCAAATTCTTTATAGACGAATGAAAAAACTGGCAGAAGCCGACCTCGGGGAAGATCAGTTTGAATTCCGGAGAAATATTGGAACACGTGAGGCAATACTGACCCTACGACTTATCTTAGAAGAAAGATCAAGGAAAGGCAAACCTACCTTTCTAGCATTTGTAGACTTGGAGAAAGCTTTTGACAATGTTGACTGGAATGCTCTCTTTCAAATTGTAAAGGTGGCAGGGGTAAAATACAGGGAGCGAAAGGCTGTTTACAACTTGTACAGAAACCAGATGCCACTTATAAGAGTCGAGGGACATGAAAGGGAAGCAGTGGTTGGGAAGGGAGTGAGACAGGGTTGTAGCCTCTCCCCGATGTTATTCAATCTGTACATTGAGTAATCAGTAAAAGAAACAAAACAAAAGTTCGGAGTAGGTATTAAAATCCATGGAGAATAAATAAAAACTTTGAAGTTCGCCGATGATATTGTAATTCTGTCAGAGACAGCAAAGGATTCGGAAGAGCAGTTGAACGGAATGGACAGTGTCTTGAACGGAGGGTATAAGATGAACATCAACAAAAACAAAACGAGGATAATGGAATGTAATCGAATTACATCGGGTGATGCTGAGGAAATTAGATTAGGAAATGAGACACTTAAAACAGTAAATGACTTTTGCTATTTGTGGAGCAAAATAACTGATGATAGTCGAAGTAGAGAGGATATAAAATGTAGACTGGCAATGTCAAGGAAAGCGTTTCTGAAGAAGAAAAATTTGTTAACATCGAGTATAGATTTAAATCTCAGGAAGTCGTTTCTGAAAGTATTTCTATGGGGTGTAGCCATATATGGAAGTAAAACATGGATGATAAGTAGTTTGGACAAGAAGAGAGCAGAAGCTTTCGAAATGTGGTGCTACAGAAGAATGTTTAAGATTAGATGGGTAGATCACATAACTAGTGAGGAGGTATTAAATAGAATTGGGGAGAAGAGGAGTTTGTGGCACAACCTGATTAGAAGAAGGGATCGACTTTTAGGACATGTTCTGAGGCATCAAGGGATCACCAATTTAGTATTGGAGGGCAGCGTGGAGGGTAAAATTCGTAGAGGGAGACCAAGAGATGAATA
Organism: Schistocerca americana; assembly: GCF_021461395.2. NCBI lineage: Eukaryota > Metazoa > Arthropoda > Insecta > Orthoptera > Acrididae > Schistocerca > Schistocerca americana. Next base: position 920,453,448 of record NC_060119.1, on the reverse strand, counting down.
CACTAAACAGATTCAGAAGGACGTAGGTTGCAGTAGGTACTGAGAGATGAAGAAGCTTGCACAAGATAGAGTAGCATGGAGAGCTGCATCAAACCAGTCTAAGAACTGATGACCACAACAACAACAACAGTAGTGAACATCTTGTACACGTTAAACCACGCAAGTATTTACGTACAATACTAAGAAGCAATGCGTTTTATCAGTCTGTGACGGGCTTAACCCGTGAAAGGGAGGTGACAACTGAGTGTAAGGAATTGTAGTACAAGATGAGCATTACACTCATAGTGACATTTGCATCGGAAATCTGAAAAGTGGCAAGAAGACAGGAGAGTAGAATCCAAGATGTAAGTTACGGAAAACGAGGAGAGAAAGAGTGAGAAATAATGATGTTAGGAAGGTAATTAGAGTAGGAAAGTTAAATGATAGAAATGAGAAGAGTGGGTTAAAATGGTTTAGACATATAAATAAAATGAAAGATGGAAGGATACCAAAACGAATGATGCAGACGAAGTTTGAATGCAGGAGTGAGACGCAGAGCAAGGTGGATTGACTCGGTTTATACGAGTCTAAGAAAAAGGGATCTGGACTGGATCAAAACATAGATCAAGAATGTTCGGAAGAAAAGAGAAAGTGGAGAAGTACCACATTGTCCCAACCTGGCCTGATGGTGCAGGAAGAGGAAACGAAAACACCGACGAAGACTAAGAAGTGACTGAATTTTTATGATCAGATAAAAACACAACTTAAGAATAAGACGATTTCCCGGCGTAATGAGTAAGATTTCGGGACTGCAGCCAGAGGACGCCGACTTCTAGCCACGATATTTAGGTTGACAACCAAGCATCTATCTTTGGGAGCCTATATATCGGCGCCATTCCTATTTTTTTTTTTTTTAAAGTTGTATTAAAATAACTTTTCTTCTGCTTGCAAAGACCTGTTCTTCTCGGTTCTGTAAACAATGATGTGCGTCGCTGAAGGCTGGAATCTAAAAGACACCATGTCAATGTGAACCTTTCTGACAGATTAAAACTGTCTGCTGGACCGAGACGCGAACTCGGGACCTTTGCCTTTTGCGGACAATTGCTCTGGTGGAGCGCTTCCCCGCGATAGGTAAAGGTCCCGAGTTCGAGTCTCTGCCCGGCACACAGTTTTAATATCACCACACACTCCGCTGTAGAGTGAAATTTAATTGTGGAACAGTGAAAATTTCATTCTGGAAACATGTCAATGTGGCAATATGTACAGTGGTTAAACTACACTCGCAGCATATGAGGAACATGGTCGCCACACTTGCCTTGGGCAGTCACAGTAAGGCAGCCATTGCCGAACATGGATCTGCCACGTAAAGTTCTCTGGTTTACTTTGGCACACAAATCTTGACCACGACGACATCCTTTTGGGATTCACTCATTAAGGTGTTTGTGGAAGTACGTATGGTTGTAGATCTTATTAATCGTGATGGCGAATTTCAACCTGATGAAGGCTGCAAGCCGGTGGTTTCTTTACTATTTCACAAACACAAAATTTTGCACAAAATTTCACGTCAAGTAACAGCCAATTTTATGCTTTATTTAACATCAGTACTATGTGTCCTTCGCTGTGCACAGTGGTGTGTCTTGCAGAGTATGTATACAGTTGTAGATTAATCGAATCCGCACGTAGGATTATTGACGGTTTGTCTCGTTCACTGCCCAGCTTGAGTGTTCGTCTTAGGCGCTTTACCGCACACGTCTAGACAAACGCTGGGTTGGTCCGCTACTTACAGATGACAAAGTAGTGTACAGAAACAACTGAAACACGACAACACGCTTAACACAGTTTAACTGGTTGAAAAACAATCGCGGACACGACTTCCTCCATTTACTGTGGCTAGCACAACCTTGAAATAAAATTAATTCGACAGTTGGTAAAAAAGCGCACTCCATATAAATGCTCGTGAAGAGAGAACCACAATGTGTTGCCATTAATGACTGCACACGGATGGGAAATTAATTACCTTCAAGTGCCATCCAATGGGAACACACGGAAAAAAGTAAGTACACACTTCATTATATCAAAAGTAATCGTCATAACACTTAATACATTTATCCCACGGTGAGGCAAGGCGATTAGTGGCTAAATGGTTCAAATGGCTCTGAGCACTATGGGACTTAACATCTGAGGTCATCAGTCCCCTAGAATTTAGAACCACTTAAACCTAACTAACCTAAGAACATCAGACACATCTATGCCCGAGGCAGGATTCCAATCTGCGACCGTAACGGTCGCGCGGTTCCAGACTGAAGTGTCTAGAACCGCTCGGCCACACCGACCGGTGCGGTTAGTGCCTTCATGAAAAAATTTTAGAAGTTATCTACGGAACCATGATTAAATTGAGGCTTCGTCCGAAGCAAATCGATGGCTCTAAAAAAATTGGCTATCGCGTGCGGAGAGATCGGGAGTGCATGGAGGATATGTAAGCCGTCTCCAACAAAACTTCTGCAGTACAATCGAAACAGCTTGCCAAAAATAATGCCTGCCCACATGTTGCCGAAGTTCTTTCGAGTATGGTGGAGCTGTTTTTCTGGGGAGCTCTTATTCATCCTCAGTACGGTCCCGATCTCTCCCGATGCGATTCCCCTGTTTTTGGAGCCATGAGGAAAAGCACGTGTGGCAGTCGTTCTGCTTCAGATGAAGTGGTACGTGCCTGCGTACAGTCATATTTCCGTAGGCAAGCACAAACATTTTGCCATGGAGGCATTCACCATCTCGGCTCATAGTGGGATAAATATGTTAGCAGTTATGGCGATTACTTTTGAAATAATAAACAATTTATTCCTTTTTCTTTACATCTGTCACGTGTTCATTTCACTGCCATTTATATGTATGTCACGTCAACGGTCTTGCAGCAGCGGTCGCACTGGTCCCCGTCAGGTAAGTTAAGCACTGTTTGGCTTGGTTAGCACTTGGATGGGTGACCGTCCGGGTCTGTCGAGTGTTGTTAGCAAGCAGGCTGCATTCAGTCCTTGTGAAGTGAACTACTTGAGAAGTAGAAGTTCTGGTGAAGTTAACCGAAGTCGCCGGGAGAGCTCTATGTTAACCATATGTCCCTACATTTCCGCATTCCGTGAAGCCTATCGACTGTGGATAATACGGCGGTCGGTCGATACTGTTAGACCTCCAAAAGCCTGCTGGGACGAAGTATGTTTCTGTTTACATGTTTTTATGGTGTCATCAGGAGTAGCCTCACGCTTCACCCCTATTATATCCTCGAACCTCCAATGACATGTCCTATTACATACGATAATGTCTGTAGCTGCTCTGCCGTTTTTGAAAACCAAGACAAAAATTCGGAGGGTTTGTTGAACTATGTAGCAGAAATTAACTGTAACGACTGCAGAAAGATGCTGTATAAAATGGCCCAGCAACTTGACCCTTCTCTAGTCATCAGGAAGATCAACGAGACATCAATCTCCACTAGCGTATGGCTTGAATGGCTCTGAGATGCTTCAAAAGTGAGAGCTACTGTCAGTACACCCTTCGGCGTAAAATCGTGCGTTTTTACCATGTGTAGTTGAGTGGTCAGCGCGACAGACCTAGGACCCGGGTTCGATTCCCGGCTGGGTTGGAGATTTTCTCCGCCCAGGGACTGGGTGTTGTGTTGTCCTAATCATCATCATTTCATCCCCATCGACGCGCAAGTCGCCGAAGTGGCGTCAGATCGAAAGACTTGCACCCGGCGAACGGTCTACCCAACGGCAAGCCCTAGTCACACGACATTTACATTTACCATGTGAATGAGTCCAAACAAGTTAAAACGATCGATCTCCACGTAATTTATTCATAATCCTTTGAGATTTAGACTCGTTATGTCATGCCGACACGACATTTACCCTTGCTAGAAACCAGTGAAGTCGCGCGGGATTAGCCGAGCAGTCTCGAGCGCTGCAGTCATGGACTGTGCTATTGGTCCCGGCGTCGGTTCGAGTCCTCCCTCGGGCAGGGTTGTGTGTGTTTGTCCTTAGGATAATTTAGGTTAAGTGGTGTGTAAGCTTAGGGACTGATGACCTTAGCAGTTAAGTCCCATAAGATTTCACGCACATTTTTTAAACTAGTGAACATAAGAAGGGTCTTACATAGCAACGAGCAATTGATTCATTACTTCACGGCCATTTATGATAGTCATCTTGTTCGTAAAGCGGCAGTGGGCCGTAGAGCTTGGTATGCAGTGTGGCGCAACCGTGGAGTGATGGAACTGCGTCAAAGGTTCGTCACTGCCTGCTGCGCACTGGACTAGGAAATATCAGGCATAACATTGCGTTGGCTTTCGTTATCACACACTCTTCAGAACACAATGCGCTGGATACGTTAACGACGTTGCTGAGTGAGTGCATTTTAATTGCATCTACATCTATACACTCTATACATCGCAATCCAGCTTACGGTGTGTGGCAGTGGGTACTTTGTACACCAGTGGCACTTCGCCATTATGGTTCACGGCAAGAACGGGCTCCTATCTCTTTAATTTTATCTTGACACATATGTTAGAGGAAACAATATTTTGGTTGACTCTTCTAGAAACTTACGCTCATGTAACGGTAGACAATACCGTGATGCAGAACGCCCCTCTTGCAGCATCTGCCACTGGAGTTGACTGAGCATCTTCATGAAGCTTTCGCGCTTATAAAATGAAACTGTAACGAAACGTGCTGTTCTCCTTTGAATCTTCTGCATTTCCTCTGTCAGTCGTATCTAGTGCGGAACCCAAACTGACGAGCAATATTCAAGTATTGTGCAATCATACAATAAAGAGTCTCCCTGTCAATGAATTCGCAGTACTGTACATTTGTTTACGTTGAGGGTCAATTGCCATTACCAGCACTAAACGTCGATTGTCTGCAGGTCTTCCCGCATTTTGCTACAAGTTTGTGGTGTCACGATTTCTCTGTATACAACACTATGATCCGCGAAAACCTCATGGAATATCCAACGTTATCTACTACGGTATTTATGTGTATGGCGAAAAGTAATGGTCCTATAACTGAGTGGCAAAATTTCACTTCAGGATTGCGGAAGTAACTCTTACAGTAGTACTACTGATTTTCAATGTGGGTACTGTTTGGATCACATTATGTTTGTCAATCTTTGGACTGAGTTGGACTGACCCAACGATGTCTGAAGATGGTATTGTGTAATTGAGAAATCGCGCAGGTGACTTAAATAGGACCAGTAAACCAGGATAATAGATTTTCCAATAATGGCATATTAGCAAAATTTTGTTTTCTAACGGACCCCAATACAGCTTCTTCAATTATGGCCACACATACGTTAGATGTTATTGTGGCGGCCTCAGGTTAAGAGTTACTAAGAAATTACACTTTTTCAAATGGTTCAAATGGCTCTGAGCACTATGGGACTCAACTGCTGAGGTCATTAGTCCCCTAGGACTTAGAACTAGTTAAACCTAACTAACCTAAGGACATCACAAACATCCATGCCCGAGGCAGGATTCGAACCTGCGACCGTAGCGGTCTTGCGGTTCCAGACTGCAGCGCCTTTAACCGCACTTTTTCGCCAGTGCACATCTCCCCTCTAGAATTCTAACTGCACTGCCAGCTTCTACTGAAGTAAAATGCAAAGCAACTACGTCCTTTTCATGTCTTGTGTGTTTACGCTGTGCCATTATAAAGGGTCAGAGCTCCATGAAAGAAAAGGGACTGGGGTTTTTTTGCTACTCTGTATCGTTTACTGTAGACTGTTGATGTTTGGTGGTATCCGCACAGAAAATCATTCCCTAGATTTGAGACCGGGAATTCATCTCGCCTAGCAGAGAAATGTTTTCACGCTCGGTGCCGTTTCCCATAATAGTCTGCAGATGGTTGAGGTTTCCTGCTTTCTGCACAGGGTATTAATTTCTCAGATTTTCTGCCGTGCATTCACCTTGCCTTTGCTGGAGTTGTAGTCTCTTGGAACTGCGTGGCAACCCATAGAAGATATCACAGGTTTAATAAATTTACCGCTTGCCATTAACACACATTTGGATTGAGTTTGTTTTATAGGGGTCTGGTCCAGATTCCTACAGCCATCAGTAGAGAGTCAGGTGGGATGCTGTGGTGAGGGCCCTATTACGATCAAGAGCGCCAAGAAAACATCAGTGACGGTTAACACATTTATTAGGCAGTAATAGAAGATTGTCTTCCAAAGCACCGCGCCAGAGCTTGGCCAGTGGAGTAGAACCTCGACAGGGGCGGAAGGCTGGCTTGTGCTCGTCTTGCAGTAGCTAAAGCACAGTGAAGCGTCGAGCTGCGGCTGCTACGTCACAGGTGGCCATCGACTGCGGAATCCGGCGGTGTCCTGCTCTGTGTGTCGATCTCCGAAGCGCTCTCATAGATATCGAAGATTTGCACTCAGGAGTCTCGCCCCAGGTGTCTCAGAAGTTGGCAATGCAGCTAGCAGCAGCAGCTTCCTTCCAGTCGGGCTCGGGGTTCCACAGACCATCGGAGAAAGATAGCCATGCTGATAGTCAACCTCTATAGCCTCCCCTGTCACTGGGCAACTGCTACTGACACAAGCACTGAGACTACACGTTGAAAAGTCGTCTATCGGCACTCTGCAATCATTTTTTTCAGAATGGTGGGAAAATTATGACGGCTCTTCTCATGCGCTCTGCGACGATGGGGATGGCATGACATCATGTGCCCGGATTTTCCCTCACTGTCAGCTCTCCTGGTTACTTCAGACTTCCGTAACATCACCTTTCAGAGGTGGCTCAACCTAAATACTAAAGGCTGTGTTATACCTGGCCCCCCTTACAAAGCTCTGCTGTATCACTAGTATGACAGTATCTCTCAGCTTTTATAATGTCATTATTCTTCGTCGCTTGGAGACATGGGCGCTCGGTCGTTCCCCCGTGCTGCGATAGCTTTTATGTTCGCCGTGACTGACTCAGTATTTCTCACTAGCTGACAGTCCACTGGTCTTGCAGCTGCCAAGGTAGAACTTAGACGAATTTTTAGTGTTTAGGGATACTATCGTGGGGCATAACACTTCTCAGTCATTATATTCCAAGAACTTCTTAAAATATTTCCTTACTTTACAACTAATGAACCATAGTGATCGGCATCGACTCGTATCTATCCAGTTAAATCTAAGCATATCGTGTGAAATACCACTCTTCAGCATCTGGGTCATCACCGATTTAGAGAATTTAGTACAAAAAAAAAAAAACCGCAGACTAGGATCAAGTGCATGTCCCATCTAGCTCTTGATGTACTCTGTATATTCGATGGTATGTCGTACAGAGGCTTCTATTGCAACTATTGGATGTGTTACAGCACCCTTAATATGAGAAAAATATGGCATCTGGTTATTTACATCCTAATCTTTTTGGTTACTCTTTTACTCTCAGTTGTAAGAGAACATTAGGGCAATGAATGTAATCTTTGAACTATTGTCCTCGCATTTTCGTGTGCCGTTCGCTACCAACAGTGTTACAATTTTGCGCCTCACACACACTACGTCGATTCTTTTATTTAGTACATCCAACTCTTTTTTCCCATTCCTCATAGACCCTCAATCACATTCAATGCAGTGGACCATACGCAGTGTCGTTTGCACGATGTTAAGCCATTGTGCTGGAGCAGAAGATTTTCACCTCATTATCACCTCACTGAAGGCAGATCAGTCTCAGATATACTATTACCCGGAGACGTTCTTCTGATAGTACCGTTTAAAGTCTCTGCGGAGCGTTGAAACGATAGGCTTGCATGTAAGTATTATGAAGGGTTGAGTCCGCCCACAAAGAACGCTGCGGTAACGATAATTGCAGCAACTTGGCCGCAGAAGGCAGGGATTTTGGCTCCGGCTCATAACACAGCTCAAGCTTCTCACATACAATCTATGACGGACTTTAACCCTCACGCCTGCTCTGATTTATAAAGGATGAGTTCATAAATCTAGGTAAAAGTACAACAGTCGGCAAATTATAAAAATTAAATGTAAATCAGCTACAATGGATGCTGTTTACATAGCTCGAGAACGTTCAGTTCTAAGATTATTTACATGTGTTGACATCTTTATCGAACCATCTGATTTGAATACATAGAAAGATTCAGATACTAACAGCGTAATCAATCATAGTTGTCTTTGGCTGGAGTTGCGCCAAACGAACTCTAGCTGGAGACGACAGACAGAGATTCAGATCTTGACTTTGCACCGTCCAAGAGATGTCAAGCAACTATTACTACTACATTCATTTAGCGTAAATACTATGACGAGGGTTCAGAGAAAAATGGCCTCACACTGGAATGGGACAGGATACTTCTAATACTAATACACAGTGGACGCCCTGCTGCTCATCACACTATGGCTTACAAACCTATGCGTAGAAATCCCTTAACTACTGCTTATGTTAAGTGGTACGAGCTAATCTCTCTTCCGTTTATTGGCCCATAAGATTTCATTTTAATACCCCTATCCCATTAATAAAAGTTCTTTCGTAATGAGTAAAAAATCCGCCGTCAATTACTATGAGTTTCAAACCTACATTACTTTGAAGAGCTGGTCGTAATGGAAGTGGATTACACCTACCTTACATAGACCCAAGAACCAATCATAACAGGAGCGAGGAGCAACAGTTTGATTTAGTATCCTAATAATGGTGTGAACTGATACTTTTCAAGTAAAGTATGTATCATCACAGATGTTAACCTCGTCAAATGCCTGGACAAATCGTAGGTGCAGCTACGCAGTAAGAGCTTGACAATGTGAAACTTGAGCTTTCCGTCGCGCATGGAATGTTCCTAAAACTCTTTGAACGCATGGAATGCACGTAATTTTCGTAATTTTTGTTTCAATTGAAATTAAAAGTAATGCTAAATCAGGTGGGTTTTATTCCTTAAACTTTTTTCTTTAAGAAATCATTTTCGTATGCACATAGGACGCTCCCTCTAACCGCTGCATCTGGTGGACGGATCCCTTGCAGCCGGATCAGTGGTCGTCGGTGGGAATTTCAGAAGTCCTCATGTTGGATCTGTAACAAGATTATTTTGTATAAGTCATTTTCGATATATTTTCTATCTGTATACGTAGGATGACTGGAAAACAATAAATTCTAACAAAATAGCGACGTGCGGAAACAAATCTCATTTTCTTCGCCCACAAAACTGAGACAAATGCGTGCAATGAAAATAAACTTTTGGCGGTATCGCAAAACTGCTTCGTACGCTGAAAGAGAATTCAGTTTAGATGGCGGAGTAAAATTCCGATCAAAATGGTACCTACCATTCTCAAACTACTTTCTTTTCAACATAGGATTAAACATCCAGGCGGCTGCACATAAACGGTAGGTACAGGTACCTAGGTTTCGATACCTACTAGTGGTGTTTTCATCAGCATAAATGTTGCTAAATCGTTAAATAATATTGCTAAAAAGCAATAGTCAGAATTTTGAGCAGCTATGTTTCGATGTTGTTCCCAGCTGGACACATATGTGAAACGCACGAACGTTATATTTTACTTTTGACAGGAACATAGCTGCTCCAAATTCTGACTATTGCTTTTTAGCAGTGTAATTTTAACATTTATTCTGATGAAGACATCCCTAGTAGATGTCGAAACCTAGGTCAATGTATCTACCGTTTGTGTGCAACCGGTTGACTGTTTAATCCTGTGCTGAAATTAGTATACTGTTGCTGAATAACAGCCATGTATAAAACGGCAACTTAACGTTTCCCGCCAATTTGAAAAATTTAGTTTCGAGAAAACTGCGTTTAGAGTGTTGGTCTATGGTTCAAATGGCTCTGAGAATTATGGGACTTAACTTCTGAGGCCATCAGTCCCCTAGAACTTTATTGACACAACAATACTAATTATACATATTTGGCCCACCTCCTAACATGATTAGTGGGCCATTAATTGTTACATAGAATTAAGTTATTGCAGCTTAATATTACAAATTATATTAGTGAACTACAGCTTAAGTTACTAAAGTATGGTTAGATTCCTACAAGAACAATGGGCAGTTTAGTTTTACCTACTTTCTTTGGTTAATTATCTAACCTAGAAATGACTACTAATTGCAGCGTCACAGGTGTGCCAGTAAAATACAAACCTACTTAGAGTGGCCAGGCTCCTCGAGCTAACCCTGGGGAGCATGCCCCTGGCACTGGGCCGGCCATGGTTAGTATTCGCTGCAGTTTCCTATGTTAGTGTTCTAAACTAAGTCCTACTACTACTGACTTAACCTACGTCATCATTGGTGCTTTAGTCGCAATCGGTGTAATTGACCCCACCCCCTCTAATCCCGTACGTGGCGGTTTCCAACTGATGGAAGTCGGCCATTCCACGCACAGGCGGTATGGGAATGGGATCAGGTCTTAATCGGTTGGTTTATGAATTTGGTGCCTATTCTTAGTCCCTCAAGTATTCTATTAACACTTTTCGCGATACCTCATCTGCCAGAGCATTCAAAGTATGGAAAGTGTCTTCTTGTCTTAGGAGATTGTATGTCTCGTTGTTTGGAAGTCTGTCTCGGAGTGTTGTCGCAATGTCGTTGAAGAGAGGGCACTCGAAAACCACATGATCAGGAGTTCCTTCCGCCGCTCCACAGTCACACTCGGGGGTTGCCCTTTTCCCAAACCGACATAAATATGTCGGATAGTGTCCATGACCAGTGAGAAAATGGATGGGTCCTCATGTGGATTCAAAATATTAAATGGCCCCGCGTTCTTTAACGTCAGGTAAGAACTGGAATGTTCTTCTTCCCGTTTCATCTTCCTCTCAATCCCTCTGCCACAGTTCCTCCCCTCTGTTTCTTATTTCTCTCTTGTCCTCTACTCTCACACCCATGATATCTATTATTTTCTCCCCGTTCCCTTTTTTTAGCCCAGTACCATGCCGCTTGTTCACGTATTTTGATGTCTAACGGGCAGAGCCCCATTATGACTAACAGAGCTCCCCCTGGTGATGTCCTGTAGGCCCCTACTGATCTTAGAATCATGTTTCTTTGGACTCTTCTCACTATCATGGCGGGCACGACCCGCGTGAGCCTGTGCGCCCAGACTCCCGAGCCGTAACCCACTACTGAGGTCATGATACTATTATGATAGAGTTTGAAGAGATGAGGGGGGAGATGAAATCGTTTATGTCCAATGGAAATGAGATTGTTTAGTAATTGGAGGGCTCTCTGGGTTACAGTTTCTATGTGTTTTCCAAAGTTCCATCTCTCGTCAATTATGACTCCCAGATATCGCGCCTCCCGTCGCCGAAGAACTGGTGAGCCATCGATTCTGACAGTGGGATTCCTGATAAGCTGACCTTTTAGCAGTAAGTATGTGGATTTACTCGGAGATATTTTCATCTTCGTGTTTAGGCACCACTGGTGCTGTTTTTCAATTGCCCTTTCGATCTTTGGCTCGATGTCCTCTCGGCTACGACCGCCGACCAGCAGGAGGAGGTCATCTGCGTAGGCTATCACCTCTAGCACTTCTTCACTTTGTTGTAGTCCGTCTAGTAATGGTTCCATATGGATATCCCAGAAAAGGGGCCCCAGAACAGAGCCTTGGGGACACCCCTTGGTAATTACTTTTCCAATTCTCCCGCTAGGGGATGATAGCCAAACCTCCCTGTCCTTACAATAGCTCCTCAGACACCCATAAAGCGGCCCTGGACACTCTTTCTCCCGTAAACAGGAGAAGAGCGAAGACCACCACAGGTTGTCAAAGGCGCCACTGATATCCACCATGATGCCGACGACGTACTTATGCTTGGTTGAGCCGCAGACCTCAGCCGCCAAAGCGATAGCATCAGATGCCGACCGCCCTGGCCTGAAGCCAAACTGCCTGCTGCTCATCCGACACAGCACCCGGTGAGCCGTCAATCTGTCAGCCAGCAGTTTCTCCAGAAGCTTCCCGAACAGGTCCAATAGGCAGATTGATTGGCCTGTAAGATTTAACTTCGGCCGCATCTTTATCTGGTCCTTTTTTAATTATTATCACGTTCGCGGTTTTCCACCTCTTGGGAAACCTCCTTTGTCTAAGACACTCGCTGAATAGGTGGGTCAACGGCGCGACTAACTGGGGTGCCAGAAATTGCACCACCTCAGCCACAATGCCGTCTGGTCCTGGAGCTTTCCCTCTTTTTAGGGATCTTATTTGTGCAGCCACCTCCACTTCCGAGAATGGGTAGACTGCCGTGTTGTTGTAATCTACTAGGTATGTGTCTCGCAGTTGCTTCTGGCTTTCGATTTCTCCATCCGCATTGTCGTCAGGCAGCAGGGATTGGAGAAGGACCTCAGCAGTTTCCTGCCAAGATTCTGTCATCCTATCCCCCTGCCTGACTGTTGATAGCTCCGGGGGAGAGCGTAATTTTACCCTTACTAATTTATAAGGGAGATCCCACGGATCTAAGGCCAACTGGTTCAACATGCAGCTTTCCCAGCTACGCATTCTTACTTCGCGTAACTCCTTCTGGAATCTCTGCTTGGCCTCCCTATATCGCAACTGCCATCTTTGCCTTTCCAGCCAGACGACACTGCGCTGGTAGTTCCTCCTTAGCCTTCTGACAGATTGACGTAATTCCTCTAATTCCGCCGACCATGATGACGGCGAGGTCGCCACGGCCTTCCTCTTGGTTGGTACAGCGGCCCTCACCGCTCTATGTACTGCACCCACCAGTTCCTCAGCTCTTTCGTCTACGTCTAGGTCCCGATGTACGTCACCTTCCGGTAAGGCAGGAATGTCGCACTCCCTTGCTAGTAGTTCCCAATTCGCTTTGTTGTAGTTAAATTGTACTTCCCACCCATGGTCCAGCGGCACTCTCTTTCACCTAACGTGAAGTTTATTAAATTGTGGTCACTCGTGGTGGCATTGCTTACGACTTTCCAACTCTTTATAAGGTTTGCTGCTTTATGTGATGTCAGGGTTACATCTATATTCGTGCCTTGTCCTCCTCCTGCTGTATAGGTAGGAGGATTGCCCGGCCTGTTGGCCAGCACGAGCTGCGAAGCCATGAGAAAATTTTCCACTTTATCACCGTTTGTGTCTCTGGTGCCGCTGTACCACAGGGGGGATTTTGCATTGATGTCAGCTGTTATGATTGTCTTTCGTCCCCGCAACGCCGCGGTAACTCTTGCCAGGTGTTCTAGGTGTTGTTCAATCTCGTCTCCGTATTGAAAATACATATTTGTGAGAATAATTACGCCCATCGGGGACTGAAGCTCCATGACGTTGCAGTGACGAGTTGTAAATTGTGAGAGCGTGGTAACCCTCAAAAGTTTGTTCGTAACTACTATTGCCGCTCTAGGGTCCTCACCTCTGCTGACAATCTGACAAGTTGCGGCAGCAAAAGCTATTTTCCCAGCTTGGGAGTACGGCTCCTGTAGGCAGAGCACGTCCAGTCTCTTCTCCTCCACCTCTTTGCGGAGCTCCTGCATAACAAGTCGGCTGTTGTGCGTATTTAATTGTCCAATTGTTATTTCAGTCGTCATGGGAAGTATGTGTGAATGTGGTCGTCCGGCCAGGTCTTTCTCCAGTCAAAAGCAATTCGTCCGTTTGCCAGTACGGCTTGTTCATAAATGTTCTGAAGGTCCAACTTCTCACCACGTCTCTCAAAAACTTTTTTCAGTAGGTCCCGCAGGGCTCCGAAATCAGTGGGGAGATTCGCTGACTTCAGCTGTATTCTGTTCCCCTAGAACTTAGAACTACTTAAACCTAACTAACCTAAGGACATCATACACATCCATGTCCAAGGCAGGATTCGAACCTGCGACCGTAGCGGTCTCGCGGTTCCAGACTGTAGCGCCTAGAACCGCTCGGTCACTCCTGCCGGCTGTTGGGTTATATTTTTTGAAGTTCATTTAAACACACCTCTAGTCATCGAGTCGTGAGCCATACAGTAATACTTTCGGATCAAAACGAATATCTTCCCCCTACTTATAGTGGCCACGGTGATCTTGTTCACCTCTTTGTCAGCTACTGTCATTCCCGGCTCTGCTCGATACAGGTTTCGTCCGATTTTTTTTTTTTTTTTTTTGTAGAAGTTGTAACAGATGGTTCGATTTCAGGTTCGAGCACGTTCATGATTTCCGTAAGGCCTGTCAGGAAGAAGTCGAAATTACATGCCGCCACAATGGCCACGATGTCGACTGTTTCTTTTTCTCTTGCTGTAACCGGTTTTCTGAGACACTTTTTCACCTTGTAACTGGATAAGGGAGTTTCTAGTGAACTTGGGATGAACACTACAACAAAATAGACACCCCAGAGAATATCTGAAGCCTAAAAGGCTATTTTTCCCCTTAAGGGAGTTCAGCCGTTTAACGACTCGACAAACGCCACTATTTCGACGGGTGGTCATCCCGTCGTTTTCAAGGAAAAAGTGAAACGAGAGACGAGTGTCCAAAGAAATTTTTAGACCTTGAAGGACTGGGCTATGCCAACCTGGAAACAAAAAGACGACGTATGCGGAAAGACAACACACACTATAAAAAACTGTTGCTACTGCTCGACCGAAGGCCTACGAATCAGCCAATTATGAGAGGAACGAGGGACGACAAAGTTATACAGAATCGTAATCACGATGTAAACTGTTACATTTCACGTCTAAAATTGATCACCTTTATTTATTGAGGCCCTAGGTTTGGTTGGCGTAGTTTTGCACAGAGAAGGTTTAAACTGCCAAGCACAGCGATCTCTCGTTTCGCTTATGCCTTGAAAGCGACTGCTGTTGTCTAGTGTGTTACCAGTTTCATTTCCGTACTTTGAACAATGATTTGACAGCACATGTATTAAGATGTATAACCACAAGTATCATGCCGATACAGGTTTTCCTCTCCTTAGATCTATGCATGTGTAGGTGACTGAATATCCTGCTAAGTACTACATTTGTTAAATATTTTGATACGCTCAAATCCGCATACCATGGACTTACTGTTGAAAGTTGCAAGATTCTTTTCCTGTACTTCTTCTACGTTGCATGACGAGAAAATGTTGAGAGGACTGAGAATAACGAAGCACGTAGCAGTAACGGTTGTGTTTAACAAGTCTCTCTACAACCCGCAACCCGCAACCCTTCTGAACTTCTCTGGTGTTCCATCTTAACTAGTAAATTACCTAATGTGGCATACTTGGAGCAGTCTTGAAGCACTGTGAAGGCATTACTTTACCGGAGAGCTGCAGCATTCTGAGGATACTAGAAACGCGGAACAAGAACTGCGGCTCCCCACTTCCCACTTGAGCGCGAAGTAATTCGCGAGATTGCTGCCGCAGCGGCCGGCGCAGACAACAGGTTCCCCTAGCGGCAGCTTAGCGGCGGTCGCAGTTCCCTTATTGCGGTCTGTCCCGCCCGTTTATCTTCAGCGACGGCGGAACGCAATTACCTTTGAATGTCTTCGTCCGAATATTTGTACAAGCCGAGAGCTATTATTTCTGGCAATGGTAATTCATCTTGCGCCTCGCCGCAGGATTTGGCGTGTACTTGGGTTATTCAGTTACCGCCGGGGGACAAAAAACCACATTCAGAAAGAAGCGCCGTCCATCAGCATAATGAAATGCTGAAAGTAATGCGACGTACCGCCGAACAGCCCGTTCCGCGATACGCCGACAATGGTTTCGGCTGTGGCACTGAAAGTACTGCGCTATTGTGCTGCCTGTTTGGAAGAAAGATTGCATGTTGGGCATATACTACGATTTTTTTCTCGTACCTACTCCCCTTTAGAAAAGTTTGCTTGCAATTTGCACATATTATTTGTCTTTTTACAGTTACGAAGTTTACTAATAAGTATTTTAACTATGTAAAGCAAAGCCTCCGAATTTTGTTATGTGAAGACTCCTAAAGCTTTTAAATAAAGCGAACATTATTAACATTCTACATGTCTATTCTTCATGTCTATATATTTATTTCTCAACATACTCACGCTGGCGACCAACACATTTCTCCTGGCAAGCGACCGTCAAAGTAGAATGTTTGACGTTGTTGACGGAGTCACAACTTCACCTATGGTTCCACCGCTGCATTACTATCAAAATGTCCGTCCCGATAGCTGAATGCCTCTTCCTGATCCTTATCCTTCGATCCTCGAACGGACTGCCGTCCTCAGGGGCCCGGTTCGATTCCCGGGATTTTCTCCGCTCAGGGACTAGTTCTTGTGTTGTCTTTATGATAATTTCATCCCCGTCCGGTGCGCACGTCGCCCAATGTGGCATCGAATGTAATGGCACCTGCACCAAGGCGGCCAGACCTGCCCCGTACGGGCCCTCCCGGCCAATGACGCCAAACGCTCTTTTCCACTACTATCGGAATGAAGTCCTCGGTTGTTAAATTTTGGAAACAGATGAAAATCGGATGGGACCAGGTTGGGAGTGTATAGAAGATGATCGATGACAGTGAACCGAAGGCGCCGGTTTGGTACAGATGTTGCAACGCTCGTCTGTGTTCCGGCATTGTCATGCTGAAGGACACTCAGCACCCCGTGTGGACTAAGGTTTTTTGCGATCAGAACCCCAATTACAGCACGCTGTTTCTCAGGCACCGACTTAGTTACGCTACACGTCGGTATGTTACACGCTACAATTTGAAGCCCTCTAGCGGCAGAGGCCTGCAAATTTGTAGACATGAAGAATTATAACGTATAATGTCAATAACGTTGGTTTTATTTTAAACACTTTAAGAATTTACATATAAAAATTCGAAGAAGCCCTCGTAGAATGTGGTGTTACATATGAATATACAGAGATACATAGAAGAAACTAGCATAATTCTGAAGTGTGTGTGGAATACCAAATAGGTACCTGAAAAATAAACTGCGGAAAGAGAGAACACTGAAACTTTATAAGACCACAGCTGTTCGTACTTTATTATATGAAAGTGACTCCTGGTAGACATGCAAATAAATCCAGGCAGCATAAATGAGATTTCTCAGTGCAGGAAAAAGATGTCGTTCATTCGACTAATGACAGAAGGAGGGGTTTGAATATGTTTAAATTAGGATATAAAGAGCACTTAATTGGAAAGAACACATTAACAAGAAGAGTAGCCAAAGTATACCTCCAATAATCATAAGTATCAAATGTAAAGTCAGAAGGAATCAACGAAAATAGAGGAAAGGATATGGGTCGTAAAGACAAATGGCTTTTGATGTTTAGATCTTCTCTTCTTCTTCGTCTTCTTCTTCTTCTTCTTCTTCTTCTTCTTCTTCTTCTTCTTCTTCTTTTAATCTCGTTACATTCAGGTACAGATCCTGGGTCGCGCTCTGAGGGAGAAGGGTCACGTTTCGCTATTGGCTCTCCCTAACACCATCACTCTCCCATCAAACAGTATGTAACTTGCTGTCACCCCCATTTTTAGCGTGGTGCTACGAAGGCCAATGATTTTAATAACAATAACTTTAAAATTTATAAAATGTCCTGATATAATAATCATAATTTGTTGGGATCGATGGTTAGTATATTGTTTTAACACAGCTTTCCAGAATCTGCAAGTCATGGAAATACAGTAGGCAAACCATAACTCCATCAACAAAACTTCGGAAATTCTTCAGCGATTGTTCATCATTGGTGCCAAGTGGCTCATTACAGCTCAGTCGCATTTATTTTGATTTTTTGCCCTCATTTAAATTTCTATACGTACTGCACCGATAATATCAGCGTAATCATGCAAATACCGAAGGTATGCACTGTGTCCCGTTTGAAACGCCTTTTCCATTCATTTACGATACATCTTTTGACAACAGTAAAGCCCCCTTTACTCCTTGACCTCAAGACTGAAATCAGTACTGCTCGGTTCTATCTCGCTTTTATTCCTTTTTTTTTTGTCATCCAGCTGAGTTAACTGTGCGTTGAGAGTCATGCAAAGCAGTAAGGATAGGTTTGGCGAAATACACGAAGAGTGTGCGTTCACTGAATGCAAAGTGACACGACGACGCTGTGCTAAGATGTTATCCCATTGACGGCAAACCAGTTACACTGCTTTGGCAACTATTCGAGGCTTGTTGCATCGCTGTGTTTTGTGTTGTCGTACTACAGACTTTCTAACTGCCTAGAAGGTATTTTCCCGTAAATAAACGTAACTGTGATGATACACTCAATAAATCATAATTATATCGTTAACCTGTAACAAACCCTAGCAACTTCGACAACGCCATAAATTAGAAGATATAAAATTGCAATGTGCGTACATCATTATCAATATTTCATCACGTTCTGCGACAGTGAAGACAGGGGTGCAGTCTACGGCTAAGCGAATATGTGAATGGGGGAAATGTTACATTCTGTCAGTCCCTCCTACAATCACGAAAGTCAGAATTTACCATTTTGTTTTCTTTTTGTATGGTCTTTCCCATCCTGTCTTGCCGTATCCCATTTCCTGCGATTTTCTGGTTCACTCATGAAGCGAATGACCACCTTCACCTGGTTGAAATGTCTTCGACACCCGATCTGGCCGAAAGACTATTCATGTGAGAAGGGCTCCAACCAAGTATCTGGATAGTGTCCTGCGTTAAATACAACTCCTAATGTTCAATTATCCTCTCCATTTTCGAGACTCTTAGTTCTCTTGCTACTTTATTCTCTGACACTAGGTTGTTGAGAAATCTGATGTGACCTCATCCAAAGCAATTTTACTAAAGACGTTAATGCTTTTACTTTCCCAAACGTCGCATGGATCTATGTCTGTTCATATCCACATTTAGCACAAAAAAAAATTTAAAAAAACACCTAGTACATTGTCTGTATATTTGATTTGTTTATTCATTTCTCAAAGCGATGGCCTTCCTTTGCCAGCTTCATTTTGTTTTAAAGCTTATGTTGTGGTTTTTGCATTAAATTATAATGTCTCATTTCCAAATCTGAAGAAATTGGGCTTCGACTTTGGTAAGTAATGTCATCTAGATTTTAATTCAGGGAAAGGCTTAAAGGACTTTGAGATACCACAGCAGGCAAGGTGTTATTTGTCGTAGAGACCGCTGCAGATATTTCCGTAGCTGATGCGCGCAAAACGTACCAGCTGCTGTCACATTCAAGCGATAACTTCGTCGCAGTATGATTTACGGAGCGGTGTATTTGAGACGCCCTGCGAAACCCGCAGGACAGGACAGGTAGTTTAAGTTGTGGAAAGGGGCCAAAATACGCGGCTGTCAGTTACACTCGAACATACAACCTTTTATTTGACCGAACATTACAAGAGCCAAGATTTTTTTTTAAACACAGCGTTAGTTTTGGAACTTAATTAGCGGCTGAATGCGCTGTATAATCTCATGCCTTAAGGGCAAGACCCCTTTAATTTAGAAACGGCTGAAAGCCAATAACTTAAAGCTCAACCAAAATCAGTAATTCAAAAGGCAAAGTCTTATCTTAAAACAGTTCCTTAATTAGACTGAAGGCCCAAAGCATCTGATACTTCAAGAGCAAACAACTTACATTCAAAATCGGCTGAAGGCCGAACACTTAAGACTCAAAACATTAATTTTAAAAATGCCAAAGGCTTTACGTAAAACAGTTCTTAAATTAGGCTGAAGGGCCAAAACATCTGACGCTTTAAGGGCAAAACAACCTTAATCTAAAAATCGGCTAGAAGCCATACAAGTACAAACAACAAGAACAAACAAGAAAAGGTATTAAACCGAAGGGCGCTCAGAAGTTCCGAGGGTCGGATTGGAACTCAAACACAAACGCTCGCTTAGGTGAGACGGGCAGTCGGCCCAACCATTGTCGATCCGACGACAGCCCAACCGACAGAAAGTCAACGGACACACCGACAAGATAATCTCCGCTTCGCCCGACCACCACACAACAGAGAGCTCAATGGAACAACGTAGAAGGTATTTGCGCCTACAACGAATTATACATTAAGCTGTCAAACTACACACCGTGCTGGACAGTGACAACACGATGAGGAAAATACACTGCCTGAATTTGCGTCAACGGCCAGGGCAGGTACGCGGAATGTTAACGGCCGCAAGGCAGAAGATTCCGCTGGTGCACTTCAATTCAGATAACCAAGTACAGCTAAAATTTTCCAACTTGAAAACACACGTTGTTGCTAGCGGGGATATCCCAACAGCCGACAACGAACTGCAAACGACACAATGAGAACAGTAGTGACTACCTGGTAGATTAATTCAAAACTCAACTTTCATGTCCAGAATCGGTGAGCTACGAACCTCGTAGCAGTGGGAACAGCACCATACACTCGGACCACGCCTGGACGTCGCCAGCACCCCCCGGCCAAAAAACTACGCTCCGCGGAGCTTTCCTCGGTGCTCCGCGCCAACCGACGAACTGGTCAGGCCCGGAAACGCTGAAGGACCAAGTATAAGTCGGCCGATGAGACGACCAACCGAACGACCAACCAACGGTAGTCCCGCTCCAATCTCCCTCCGTCGGACAGTGCATCTGTGTCGCCAGTGGTCGGCGAGCACTGACTGTCAGCGTCTCACCGCCGTTCCGTCCCCGACTCCACTGCTGCTGCGTCCCGACTGCACTGCTGGTCCGTCTTCAACTCACTGCTAGGCACACGACGACCCGGGAATACTATCGGTCGCTCCAGAGATGGTACGACTGTGCACTTATCGATACGAGCCTCTGCTGCTGCACACGGGCAAGTAAGGCAGGAAGTTAGTGACGCCAGTAAATGGAATACGAAAACAATGGGGCGGTACCGTAATAGAAAATGACAAACAATAAATGGCATGAACACGAGCCGTGCACGGCTTAGTATTATTCTGACACAGATACAGGATTTATGGAAATTCCCAGTGCTTTCGGATTTCTCTTTAATGTTGAGGCATTATAAGACAATACGATCCGATCAGAGAACAAGGGCGTGCTGCTGTGTGACTCCTTCTAAGAAAGAACCCAGGTCCCGTAGGTAGAGTTTGACAGGCCCACATGGGGAACGAGACGACGGTAGCAGGGCGGGTAGAAATCATAGCCGGGTAGTAGCTCAGGTCACAGAATTTCGAAATATATATAAATACACAAAATTATGGAGGACCTAGATAAGGTGACACAACATATTACAGGGTGACTATTATTGAAATAAAATCGTCATAACTTCTGAACGATTTTTGTTGGGACGTTCAAACTGCACGGATGTCAGCGGGGCATCATGGAAATTAGCATGATGTGGCTTAGTGACGAAGCCCACTTTCATTTGCATGGGTTCATCAATAAGCAAACGTGGCGCATTTGAGGGACTGAGAATCTGCATTTCGCGATCGAGAAGTCTCTTCACCCTCAACGGGTGACTGTGTGGTGTGCAGTGTCTAGTTACGGAATGTACGGTGCGACATTCCTAGATGGCAAGGTGACTACAGAACGGTACGTCAAGGTTTTGGAAGATGATTTCACTGCCATTATCCAAAGTGATCCTGATTTCGACAAGATGTGGTTCATGCAAGACGGAGGTCGAGCCCATCGAAGCAGGGGAGTGTTTGATGTCCTGGAGGAGCACTCTGGCTTTGGGGTACCCAGAGTCTACTGGCATAGGCTTCGACTGGCCGAGATATTCTCCGGATCTGGACATAAGCGACTCCTTTTTGTGGGGCTATATTAAAACCAAGGTCACAACAATAACCTCAAAACCACTGCTAAGCTCAAAACAGCCATTCAGGAGGTCATCGACAGCATCGAATTTCCGACACGTCAGCGGGTCACGCAGAATTGCGCTGTTCGTCTGCTCCACATCATCGCCAATGATGGCAGGCATATCGAACATGTCATTACCTAAAGCCGAATATCTGTAGTGACGTTTGCGCGTTGAATAAAGTGTGTGTAAGCCGAAGTTTGTAACAAATTAACGTTTTTCATATAATGAATAACTTTCACTGTTCAACAAGTCATGAAAATGTGACCAGAGGTCTCCCGCTCGTGCACAGGATGTTAGAAGCACACAGTGCGAGGTCAGCCTGACTATAGCGCCAAATGGAGCTGACCCACCAAACATAGCCAGTTGAGGGAACGGGAAAAAGGTCAGCCTGCAGTTACGGTGCAATGTGGAGGTGTTCTTCACTACAACATCGGTCACAGATAACATTTCGATGGCTTCACATAGAAAAGAATCAGTGGGAAACTGGAAGAAGGACTAAGTGTAAGAATGTAGCTCACGGGTTTGATATTATTCACACCGTTGTTTCACGCGCATGAAAAATGTTCCGGACCACACGCACTGCTTCCTGAAGGAGAGAAGTGTAGTCGACCAGGTTCAACTACAGCAGCAGATGACCGCTCCGTTGTGCAACGGGCAAGGAGGAGTATGCATCAGACAGGGTTGAAATTGTAACAATGTGTATTAGGACAACCTGGTCGCACTCTTCAAGGTGTGACGGCGACTGCCTTGGGATAGTCTCTTTGCCCGTCGACCAGTACGTTGTGTCCTGTTGACAATAGGACATCGGTGGCACAGTTTTCTATGGCTCCAAAAGCACAGTGACTGAACCACCGAGAAAGAGGGATCGCTTTCTATTCTCGTATAAGAGCAATTTCAGTCTCAGTAGCGATTCTGGGACGTAACTCATATCGCGAAAGATGAGCACGCGAAATGCACCCAAGAACGTTGTCGAACATTATCGTTTTGGTGGCTAGTTTTTATGCTGTGGGGAGTCATAATGTTGAGTGGCAGTAGTGACCCCCAGATCTTTGAACACTTTACACTCACCAGTCACGGTTATTGTGACATTGAATCCTTCATCATGTGCGCCTTCTCATGGGTTCATTCGGCCCAGACATCAGTTTTATGACTGACTTTGCACAGTGCTTCGAAACGCACAGGAAGAAGAGCTCTTGAAACACGAGGATATTCCGCGAATGGACTGGCCTGCCAATTCCCTCAACTTAAATGCACTGAGCACGTTTGGGATTGCGTTGGAAAGACGTATTGTAGCACGTTCACGCGCACCAGCGACCATCCAGCGCTTGTCAACCGTGCTGGTGGAGGAAACGAAATCCCTACCACAAGAAGTTCTTACCAACCTTGTGGTCAGCACCTTAGGTCGTTGAAGAGCATGCAGTGCGGTCTGTTGTGACCACACACACTGTTAAGAACCATATAATGTCACTTTTTATGTTAAGGAGACCTTTATAAATTGCAGTGACTTTGATTAAAAGTGTCGTTCCCTTTAGTCGCATTCTTTAATTCTTTCATTTACGTTCTGTGCTATGCTGTGACAGTATATGAATGGTCTATGTATGGACGACGAATGGAAAAACTGGTAGGAGCCGACCTCTGGGAAGATCAGTTTGGATTCCGTAGAAATGTCGAAACACGTGAGGCAATACTGACCCTACGACTTATCTTACAAAATAGATTAAGGAAAGGAAGACCTACGTTTCTGGCATTTGTAGACTTAGATAAAGCTTTTGACAATGTTGACGGGAATACTCTCTTTCAAATTGTGAAGGCGACAGGGGTAAAATACTGGGAGCGAAAGGCTATTTCCAATTTGTACAGAAACCAGATGGCAGTTATTAGAGTCGAGGGGCACGAAAGGGAAGCAGTGGTTGGGGAGCGAGTGAGACAGGGTTGTAGCCCCTCCCCGATGTTAATCAATCTGTATATTGAGCAAGCAGTAAAGGAAACAAAAGAAAAATTCGGAGTAGGAATTAAAATCCATGGAGAAGAAATAAAAACTTTTAGGTTCGCCGATGACACTGTAATTCTGTCAGAGACAGCAAACGACCTGGAAGAGCAGCTGAACGGAATGCACAGTGTCTTGAAAGGAGGATATAGGATGAACATCAACAAAAGCAGAACGAGGATAATTGAATGTAGTTGGATTAAATCGGGTGATGCTGCGGGAGTAAGATTAGGAAATGAGACACTTAAAGTAGCAAATGAGTTTTGGTATTTGGGAAGCAAAATAACTAATGATGGTCGAAGTAGAGACGATATAAAATGTAGACTGGCAATGGCAAGGAAAGCGTTTCTGAAGAAGAGAAATTTGTTAACATCGAGTATAGAATAAGTGTCAGAAATTCGTTTCTGAAAGTATTTGTGTGGGGTGTAGCCATGCATGGAAGTGAAACGTGGACGATAAATAGTTTAGACAAAAAAAGAATAGAAGCTTTCGAAATGTGGTGCTACAGAAGAATGCTGAAGATTATATGGGTAGATCACGTAACTAATGAGGAGGTACTGAATAGAATTGGGGAGAAGAGGAGTTTGCGGCACAATTTGACTAGAAGAAGGGATCTGTTGGTAGGGCTTATTCCTAGGCATCAAGGGATCACCAATTTAGTATTGGAGGGCAGCGTGAAAGGTAAATGTCGTAGAGGGAGACAAAGAGATGAATACACTAAACAGATTCAGAAGGATGCAGGTTGCAGTAGGTACTAGGAGATGAAGAAGCTTGCACAGAATAGAGTAGCATGGAGATCTTCATCAAACCAGTCTCTGGACTGAAGACCACAACAACATGTATGGTCCAAGTTTCATGGAGCTATGTTTTTGACAGCGACGCAACACGCAAAAGTTCCTTTCCTCCCTAGCTTTTGCACACACACACACACACACACACACACACACACACACACACACACACACCGAAACATTGTTCCCGACAAATGTTACAGCGTCAGTGGGCCCCGATTTTTTGTTTGGTTAAAGTTTTTAGCGTTGGTATCAACAGAGATATTCAAGCAAGTTCGTTTTTTAAATGGAGCCGTATATTTTTTCTAACTGGATTTGAGAATTATTGAGATGACAATTACATTGATATAGAGTCGAAAATATTCAAAAAATGTCCTAGAATGTGAGAGCATGGTGGCCGGAGTCGGCATTAGAGGTGCAAACATCGCCAAGCAGAGTTCTTGTGCTACGCTGTGTGAGAATGTCAAAACCTTTGCCTGTTTTCGT
This sequence comes from Schistocerca americana, assembly GCF_021461395.2. NCBI lineage: Eukaryota > Metazoa > Arthropoda > Insecta > Orthoptera > Acrididae > Schistocerca > Schistocerca americana. The sequence goes on along the minus strand of NC_060119.1, from coordinate 920,428,626 downwards.
GTCTGCAGTGCGGGCCATCCATTTTACTGCGCCAACATTCGCTGCGTGCAGACATGTACACCAATGAGGAGAAGTCGATTGTACTACTTTTATATGGTGGCTGTAAAAGAAATGCCGTAAAAGTGGGCTATATTGCCGGATCGCCAGTGTTCGATGCACCAGATAATTGCACGAATTATTAAGACGTTAGTGCGGACAGGCTGTTTGAACGTCAAAAAGAGGGCCAGAAAGAGTGCAACTGACAGAGAACATGAAAAAGCTGTTCTCGCTACGACGCTAATGCATTCGGACAGTGGTACAAGACATACTGCCAAGGAATTTGGAATCAGCCTGACGAGTGTCATTTGCATCCTGAATCGACGGAACATCCATTCCTGTAGTCTGTCACTATATCAGGCTATCGACGACCGTGATTTCGAAGATCGTACAGAATTTTGTCGGTTTGCTCTTCAGCAACTGAAAGACAACCCTACGTGTTTCCAACGTGTGCCCTCTACCGATGAAACAACGTTTAGTAACCACGCTACTGCAAATTTGCATAATATGCACTGCTGGGCAGCCGAAAATCCGCATGGCTTCGCCATGTGCAATATCAACGGTCGCGGTGCATAAACGTAAGGCTTCATGGGAAATTAGATTGTGGGACCTCGTTTCATCTCACGCGTTGTAAATAGGCATTCGTACGCGTGTTTTCTGACGAACACTCTTCCAATTCTTCTAGAAGAAGTACCACTGGGTATTCGACAGTGTATGGGGCCGGCCGCTGTGGCCGAGAGGTTCTAGGCACTTCAGTCTAGAACCGCGCTGCTCCTACGGTCGCATGTACGAATCCTGCCTCGGGCAGGGATGTGTGTGATGTCCTTAGGTTAGTTAGGTTTAAGTAGTTCTAAGTCTAGGGGACTGATGACCACAGATGTTAAGTCCCATAGTGCTTAGGCCAATTTGAAATTTGACAGTGTATGTGGCTGCAACACGACGGTTGTCCAGCTCACTCGTCACGTGTTCCAATGCAAACACTGAATGAGAACTTCCCTGGACGTTGGATAGAATTAGATTTTGTTGTCAAATGGCCTGCGAGGTCCCCCGATTTGACTCTTCTTTATTCCTTGCTTTGGGGAGCAGTCAAAGATCCTGTCCACGACGAAGCTCCATCTACGTCAGACGATATAATCGCCAGTACATGCTCGACCTTATCATCAACTGGAAATACATCCATTCGTCGTTCTTTCGAACGGTGATTGCAAATGTGCCTTTCAGTCCATGGTCAACAATTTGCATACATACTTAAATAAAAGACAATTTTTTAAGACCAAATGTATCTTATGTGATCTGGGCGGTTACCGAATCATTGTTAGTATTTTCTTCATTTAATTTACGTGTATACGAAATTGCATTTCAGTGTCAAATCTGTGGACAAAGCGTTTAGTTGAGAAGAATATTAATTTTGCAGTGCACGGATGGTCACCAAAGCAATTGCTATAAAATATGTAGTTCAGCGAATGTATCCGATATGATATAATTTAGAGCAGTGTAGGTAGAGAGGTAGAGAGATCAGACAGTATGTATTTTACCTCTAAGAAGGATACAGCCACTTGCTTGAAAACAGAGGTCAAATCTTCCTTCTAACATTTAGATATTTAATACAGTAGTTGTTTTGTGCAGAGTATAAGACCTCTTTATTTATGAAGAATGGACAGTTGATGTCTCTGTTACACCTCACGTAAATCTGGGAGGATACACAGAATGGGTTATTTATAGCTATATGATACGCTAGATTCCAGCCTATGACGTTTTTCCCCCACATTCGTAGGTGAACCTGCATCTAGACCATTAGCTGGTTCAAGGGGAATACACTCTTATTCTCGTAGGGCAGGTCTGCCTTACCGTATACAACTACGCAGCTGGTCTGATACACCTGCTTGGCAGTATTTGCGCTGCAAATGTCGTTTCCGGCGACCGTTCTCTCACATCCTAGCATATTTCTAGAATGTTCTGCGACTAGTTTCAACGGGCACTTTAACAAACGCTATATCAATGTACTTGTCTTCTCTAGAAATATCGAATGCAGTTATAAAACTTATACTATTCCATTTAAAAAAAACGCATTTGCTTCAGTATCTCCGTTGATACCATCGCAAAAAACATTAACCAAACAAAAAAATATGTGCCCCTCGATGCTGTAACATTTTTCGAAAGCCGCGTTTCGATATGTGTAACCGTTCACGAAATAAAAGGAGAGTTATGTCTTTCGAGGCTCAGCCTATACATATATATTTCGCTGGCTGAGGACAGGAATCACCATCACCCTTCCTCCCTCTTCAAAACGACTGCTGACCCTAGCAGGCTCACAATATTCGAAAACACGTATAAAATACAATGCCCAATTACTCTACGCCAACCCAATGATACATGACCTGAAAAAAAAAAAATACTACAAATACTCTACTACTTTCTAGATCTCAAAGCATACGACACTTCATGCTGTACTCTATATTCCTGGTTTTCTCTGTGCTTAGCACCTCTCTTCACTCTCTCTTTCTTCCTCTTTCCTTCCCGTGACACCCCTGGAATCACATCCGGGCAACACTTAAACGGCCGTAACCGCCCAGTGTGTATTATCGTTGTTCTCGTTGGCAGTTGAAGCTTAACATTAAGAGGAGATTTGGTTTCAACAACTTAGTATGGCTCTTGATACCTCGTGAGGAATCTCTTCGTTTTCCCTTTTTGCGTATAGGGGCTGGACGGCATTACCCATTGCCCCACTTTATGCTGCGGTAAACTTCCTTTCCGCTTTACTGCGTCTTCCTGCCTTTTCAGAGCCTTTGTATTCGCCTTTTTTACCCGTTTCCAAACATGCCGAACTGTTCTCGCGAATTGACGCACCGATTCACCAGTCCTTCCTTCCTGTAGTTTCACTAAATCAAACGGTGACGGCTTTTTCACCAGTACACTACTTCATATGGAGACAAACTGGTGTTTGTATGGACTTTTGCATTGTACGCGCTTACAGTATGCTCCAAATACTCGTCCCACTGATGGTGATGAGAATCCACATGAAAACTCAGCATCTTCCCGATTGTTCTGTGTACCCGTTCCGTCCTTCCGTGCGCCTGTGGATGCAGCGCTCTCTTCCTCAACTTCTTTACGTTCAAAAATTTACACAGTTGATTCATTAAATCCTACATGAAGTTGGTCCCTCGGTCAGTAATTATTGTCTCCGGTACACCAAACTTCATAATCCAGTTGTTTACTAACGCTAGCGCGACTATTGCTGCATGTTGATTTAGCATAGCCACCATCTCCACATACCTTGAAATATGGTGTATTATTGTCAGAACGAATCAGTTACCCGGTGGTGTTCGCCTAAAAGGTCCTAAGACATCAATCCCCAGAAAAGAACGTGAACATGTCGCTTCCGACTCAAATCTGCTCTCTGCGCACATGGTATACAATTCTTGACATACTGATCCACATCTTCTTTCCTACCTCTCCACCAATACCTCTCCGCCACGCTCCTATACGTCGCTCTACACCCTCCATGACCGGATAACTCGTGATCATGTGCTTATTTTAAAACCGCATCCCTCGACTTCGCTGGCACTACTATCCTCAGCCCTAGCTTCGTTTCCCTGCACAGAAGACCATCATACACATTAAGCAGTGGCTGTGTCCGATACAGTTTACAATCGTTGCCCATATCCTGTAATTCTTGCCATACTGCTAGGTCATTTTGCCACCTTCCTACTTGTAGCTGTTGTTGGGGTCTTCAGTCCAGAGACTGGTTTGATGCAGCGCTCCATGCTACTCTATCCTGTGCAAGCTTCTTCATCTCCCAGTACGTACTGCAACCTACATCCTTTCGAATCTGTTTAGTGTATTCATCTCTTGGTCTCCCTCTACAATTTTTACCCTCCGTGCTGCCCTCCAATACAAAATTGGTGATCCCTTGATGCCTCAGAATATGTCCTACAGCCGATCCCTTCTTCTAGTCAAATTGTGCCACAAATTTCTCTTCTCCCCAATTCTATTCAATGCCTCCTCATTAGTTATGTGATCTACCCATCTAATCTTCAGCATCCTTCTATAGCACCACATTTCGAAAGCTTCTATTCTCTTCTTGTATAAACTATTTATCGTCCACGTTTCACTTCCACACATGGCTACACTCCATAGAAATACTTTCAAAAACGACTTCCTGACACTTAAATCTGTACTCGATGTTAACAAATTTCTCTTCTTCAGAAACTCTTTCCTTGCCATTGCCAGTCTACATTTTATGTCCTCTCTTCTTCGACCATCATCAGTTATTTTGCTCCCTAAATAGCAAAACTCATTTACTACTTTAAGTGTCTCATTTCCTAATCTAATTCCCGCAGCATCACCCGACTTAATTCGACTACATTCCATTAACCTCGTTCTGCTTTTGTTGATGTTCATCTTATATTCTTCTTTCAAGACACTGTCCATTCCGTTCAGATGCTCTTCTAGATCCTTTGCTGTCTCTGACAGAATTACAATGTCATCGGCAAACCTCAAAGTTTTAATTTCTTCTTCATGGATTTAATTTTCCTACTCCGAATTTCTCTTTCGTTTCCTTTACTGCTTGCTCAATATACAGATTGATAACATCGGGGAGGGGCTACAACCCTGTCTCACTCCCTTCGCAACCACTGCTTCCCTTTCATGCCCCTCGACTCGTATAACTGCCATCTGGTTTCTGTACAGGTTGTGAATAGCGTTTCGCTCCCTGTATTTGACCCCTGCCACCTTCAGAATTTGAAAGAGAGTATTCCAGTCAATATTGTCAAAAGCTTTCTCTAAGTCTACAAATGCTAGAAACGTAGGTTTGCCTTTCCTTAATCTATTTTCTAAGATAAGTCGTAGAGTGAGTATTGCCTCACGTGTTCCAACATTTCTACGGAATCCAAACTGATCTTCCCCGAAGTCGGCTTCTACCAGTTTTTCCATTCGTCTGTGAAGAATTCGTGTTAGTATTTTGCTGCCGTGGCTTATTAAACTGATAGTTCGGTAATTTTCGCATCTGTCATCGCCTGCTTTCTTTGGGATTGGAATTATTATATTCTTCTTGAAGTCTGAGGGTATTTAGACTGTCTTATGCATGTTGCTCACCAGATGGTAGAGTTTTGTCAGGGCTGGCTCTCCCAAGGCTATCAGCAGTTCTAATGGAATGTTGTCTACTCCCGAGTCCTTGTTTCGACTTAGGTCTTTCAGTGCTCTGTCAAACTCTTCATGCAGTGTCTTATCTCCCATTTCATCTTCATCTGCACCCTCTTCCATTTCTATAATATTGTCCTTAAGAACATCGCCCTTGTATACACCCTCTATATACGCCTTCCACCTTTCCGCTTTCCCTTCTTTGCTTAGAACTGGGTTTCTATTTGAGCTCTTGATAATCATGCAAGTGTTTCTCTTTTCTCCAAAGGTCTCTTTAATTTTCCCGTAGCCATTATCTATCTTACCCCTAGTGAGATAAGTCTCTACATCCTTACATTTGTCCTCTAGCAATGCCTGCTTAGCCATTTTGCACTTCCTGTAGATCTCATTTTTGAGACGTTAGTATTCCTTTTTGCCTGCTTCATTTACTGCATTTTTGTATTTTCTCCCTTCATCAATTAAATTCAGTATCTCTTCTGTTACCCAAGAATTTCTATTAGCCCTTGTCTTTTTACCTACTTGATCCTCTGCTGCCTTCACTATTTCATCTCTCAAAGCTACCCATTCTTCTTCTACTGTATTTGTTTCCCCCATTCTTGTCAATCGTTCCCTAATGCTCTCTCTGAAACTCTCTACAACCTCTGGTTCTTTCAATTTATCCAGGTCCCATCACCTTAAATTCCCACCTTTTTGCAGTTTCTTCAGTTTTAATCTACAGTTCATAACCAATAGATTGTGGTCAGAGTCCACATATACCCCTTGAAATGGCGTACAATTTAAAATTTGGTTCCTAAATCTCTGTCTTACCATTATACAATCTATCTGAAACCTGTCAGTATCGCCAGACTTCTTCCATGTATACAACCTTCTTTTATGAATCTTGAACCAAGTGTTAGCTATGATTAAGTTATGCTCTGTGCAAAATTCTACCAGGCAGCTTCCTCTTTCATTCCTTACCCCCCCATTCCGTATTCACCTACTACGTTTCCTTCTCTTCCTTTTCCTACTATCGAATTCCAGTCACCCATGACTATTAAATTTTCGTCTCCCTTCACTATCTGAATAATATATTTTATCTCATCATACATTTCATCAATCTCTTCATCATGTGTAGAGCTAGTGGGCATATATACTTGTACTACTGTGGTAGGCGTGGGCTTCGTATCTATCTTGACCACAATAATGCGTTCACTATGCTGTTTGTAGTAGCTTTCCCGCATTCCTACTTTTTTTCATTATTAAACCGACTACTGCGTTACCCCTATTTGATTTTGTATTTATAACCCTGTATTCACCTGACCAGAAGTCTTGTTCCTCCTGCCACCGAACTTCACTAATTCCCACTATATCTGACTTTAACCTATCCGTTTCCCTTTTTAAATTTTCTAACCTACCTACCCGACTTAGGGATCTGACATTCCACGCTCCGACCGTAGAACGCCAGTTTTCTTTCTCCTGATAACGACATCCTCCGTAGTAGTACCCTCCCGGAGATCCGAATGGGGGGCTATTTTACCTCCGAAATATTTTACCCAAGATGACGCCATCATCATTAAACCATACAGTAAAGCAGCATGCCCTCGGGAAAAATTACGGCTGTAGTTTCCCCTTGCTTTCAGCCGTTCGCAGTACCAGCACAGCAAGGCCGTTTTGGTTAATGTACAAGGCCATATCAGTCAACTATCCAAACTGTTGCCCCTGCAACTACTGAAAAGGGTGCTGCCGCTCTTCAGGAACCACGTGTTTGTCGGGGCTCTCAACATATACCCCTCCATTGTGGTTGCACCTACGGTACGGCTATCTGTATCGTTGAGGCACGCAAGCCTCCCCACCAACGGCAAGGTCCATGGTTCACCTTCCTACTTAGTGCATCCGAATTACCATGCTTCTTCCCAGGCTTGTGCACTACCTCGTAGTCGAATTCACTAAGCCTCACAGTCCACCTGGCGAGTCTAGTGGACGGATCCTTCAACCCCAACAACCACTTCAACGCAGCATGATCTGTCACTACCCGAAATATTCTCCCATATAAATAACATTTAAAATATGTGATTCCATGGATTACGCTGAGGATCTCCCTCTCTGTTGTTGAGTAATTCCTCTCTGCTGTATTCAGCTGCCTAGACACATAAGCTACAGGATGTTCTTTCCCAGCAATTTCCTGACCAAGAACACACCCTAGTGCTTGATTCAATGCATCGCATGCTAGTATAAGCTCCTTTTCAAAATCTGGAAACACAAGGACCGGACTTTATGTTAACAATTCTTTCAGTTCGTCAAACGCTTTCTGACACTCTTCTGTCCACTCAAATTTCACACCTTTCCGTAACAATCGCGTCAACGGCTGTGCAAAATCTGCAAAACCCTTCTCGAACTTTCAATAGAAATTGCGAATTCCGATGAATGAGTGCACTTACTTAACTGTTTGCGGTTCCTGAAAATCCCTTAGAGTCCTTTCCAACCCTGGATCTGTTCGCAATCCGTCCATACTAATAATATGACCCAAATATTTTACTTCATCTGATGCAAAATGGCATTTCTCCAGGGTCAACGTCAAACGAGCTGCTCTGAACCACATTTGAGACTTCCCTTAACCGCTGTGTATGTTGCTCCATACTACTTCAAAACATTATAAAGTCATCCAAATAGGCAAGACACTGCTGTGGTTTCAAACCCCTCAAGGCACTGTCTAGCAACCTCTGAAACGTTGCCAGAGCCTTTTTCAAACCGAATGGCATTCTAATGTACTGGTAATGGTCTCCATGTGTAGAGAAAGCAGTTTTTGGGCGTTCGTCTGGACCCACCTCTAACTGATGATAACCACTTGTCAAATCCATCGTAGAAAAGTACTGGCACTGTCCTAAGTGATCCAACATCTCCGATATGTTTGGAGTGGGGTATGCGTCCGTTACTCTCTTATTATTGAGGCATCGGTAGTCACAATAGAACCTGTGTTTCTTAGTTCCATCCGTAGATTTTTTAGGCACAACGACAATTCCCGCTCCCCAGCAACTATTTCTATGCTCTATAATACCGTCCGCAAGCTGCTGATCAATGAATTCCTCCACAATCGGCTGCAAATACCTCAGTATTCCATATGGTTTACGGTAAACAGGGGCTTCATTCCCCTTGGTATCCTATGTTGAACTAATCGAGTTGCTGGTAAGGGCCCTTCTGGAAGAAACAAATCCCTAAATTCTCACAATAATTCTTCCATATGCTCTCTTTCTCCTCCTTTAAAATGCTTAATTTTGTCACGCAATGTAGTTCTATCGGCATTTAGTGGTTGATCGCTTCGCCCACCTCTCGAACATCAGTCTTCGTCATCTGGCACATCCAAATTTGTTACTAAAACTCCTTTCCTCAAATTCGTGTCTACAGCGCTAAAATTATCCACGTTCACAGGAACTACTCGCTCCGCTCACCTTGGTCTGCGTAACAGGGCCCCACAATGCTGAGGAAGCACCCCAGCGGCCTGTGCAATGCAACGCTGTGTCATGCCGGACTTGGCCGGCCCGCTGAGTTCCGATGATGTCAGAATGTCTGCACCGGCAGCCGACTCAGTGGCCACCGTCCCAGTTGACTCCATGCTGCTCCGCTGGGAGCCGTAGGCTGGCCCCGCTGCTGCTGCTTCCTCACTAGCATAGCTGAGAACGCTGCGGCAACGATCTGGCGTCCCAATCTGCGGCCCTCGCCTCAGAAGTCTCCAGCGTGTGTCGGGAGCCGAGACGACTACCCGCGGTAGCGAGCTGAAGAGTGGCGTGCCGCTGGCTGGCTGTGGACCCCGCGTCGGCCTCAAAGGGTCGAACCAACGACCCGCTGTGGACTGGGACGCTGTCGCTCCATCTGTTGCTGCGTGTAGCTCAGTGGTGTGACATGCCTCGCCATCGATGAGAGCTGACACGCTTGAATGACTCTCGTCAGAAAACAATACCTATTTATACTTGGCTGCGCTCCTCTGTTTCCTTAACGCACTGCTTCCCGTCATGTACACATAACACTTAGGTTGGCCAGTGGCCGTCTTCTGCCTGTGACTTGCGCCATGGAAACTGCTGTGTGGGCCCTCTCCGGCAGTTCTATGCCCCTGTGGCCTGTATTTGCCTTCGCAACTGCTGGTATGCGTAGCTTACTGCAATCCGGCCTGCACCTGGTTGTTACTCGTGCTCCGCATATCGCACAAAACTAACTTTCCCTAGCCTAAACGGTGGTGCCGCTACACGACATATTGAAACAATTGCTTTTGTTTATTTTGTTAATTGAGCGATTTACCATTTGCAACAGTATTTGAAATCTGATACAGAAATGAGTACAGTGACATGATTCTTATTAATGATGCCATTGAAATATTTCTTAAAAGTACTCGAGAAATATGCTTCACGTCAAATGCAAGGTGATCAGAATTGGCTATTGCTGTGTGAGCACTGAAAAGCTGGGCTGCTACCAATCCTTACCATTGTTTACTTATTTCCATGAAAACTGTTCACACTGACACGAGTATTTATGCTAATTTGAAACGACTTTCCTAAGCCCATTCTGGTTTGATAGAGGTTAGCGTGTGCAGGTTGTTTCATAATTCCTACTACAGCCTTCCAGTGGTCGAAGAGCGGACTTAGTCGATAAAATTTTGATAAGGAACCCATCTCCGGAAATGTATCGTTCGGTTACGAAATGAGATTGAACGTGGAACCCCGGTCAAATCTACTGCTTCACAGTAGGCACACGAACTGAGAAGAGGGTGCCGTCGTCAATCCGTGTTGTAATTATTGCATCACACATCACTTTTGTCCGACTACAAGAACAAGGCACGTTCGTTACGAGGAGGGTGGGCTGTGGTGCCCCACGGACGCTCTGCGCTCTCGACTTTGAATAGGATGTCGTCCGTCACGTAGAAGAGAACACGATGAGGAGTACTCAGTACATTGATCACGCCATGGGCTCCTGTAAAGCACACTAAGTCCCTTCTGCACACCCTATAAACCTGTAGTACGAATTGTGAAACACGCCACATCAGTTGTATCTCACCCTGTATCAATACTGTACGAAGTAGGGCCAAGAAGAAATACGTTCATCTTAGCAGCGAACGTCTATCTCCTTGCTGCATGATAATGACGTAGCTTGGCATCAGAGACCTACTTTGCGATGTTTACGGCGTAGTAGCCAAATGCCGCCCGTCTCTGCGTAATGTCTTACGAAACTTCATTCCGATATATTGAGCTGTTATCGAAATGAAAGTTGTGTTAAGAATTGCGCGATTCGCTCTACATGCAATACACAGGTTGACAAACGAGAATAACTAGATAAATAAGCTTCACACGAAAAAATGTATGGAATCCAAAGTTGATTATTTTCGAAGGGGACATCTGCTGGTTTTAAAATTAGCCAGCCACCCGAGCCCCCTGGGGGTGGGGCGGGAGGCAACTTTAAAATTTCGAATAGGAACCCCAATTTTTTTATTGCAGAATCAGATTCTACATAAAACATTTGTTTTGGTTCTTGGTAATTGGTGCTGTAATTCAAGAAAATACATGTTCTCATTTTTGAGTGGAAAATTGTTACTGATAAATAAAAAGTGAGCTCGCTCGTTAGTAAGTAGCATGTTTGGTTAGTTAGTTAGCTAGTCAGATGATTTGTTTGATAATTAAAAGTTGTGTGGCCTCATGACCACGAAACAGACAAAACTTACCCGAATCTGCAGAAAAAATTAATATTTGGGTCAACATTCCTCTTTCTCAAACCCCATCCTACGGGGAGACAGAGAGAATTTTAGTTTGAGCGAATCAAAATTTACGAAGTAAACAAGTATTTTTTATTTATCCGTAACCATTTTCCACGCAAAAATGAGAACGTGGATTTTCTTGAACTACAGCTGCAACTACCAAGAATCAAAACAAATGTTTAAGACAAAATGTACAGAGTTTTTTATGTAGAATCTAATTCTGAAACAAAAAATGGGGGTTCATACTTTAAATTTTTAAGTTGCCAGGGGGATGGGGTGCCGAGCTAATTTTAGCACCAGCAGATGTCCCACTCGAAAATAATCAACTTTGGGCTCTACACGTTTTTTTCTACACATTTTTTTCGTGTGAAGCTCATTTTTCCAGTTATTCTGGTTTGTCAACTTTAAATTTACACCCTGTATATCGACTTCAACAGCTCATATAGTTCATTTACATAAAAATGACACAGTTTCGTTATAAGCAAGCTGAAGAGCACCACACTTGCAAAATATTTTCATTATTTTCATCTCGTTTCATTATTTCCCTATCGTTATTTGCTATTGCCTTTCGTTTTTCATGTTATGCCATATTCCAGGCTTGCAATTTCACAAAAGTCTTTTCTACTTTCTAGGTCAGTATTAGATCGTAATAAATTTCATTCGTTGATGGATACTTTGTTCACTTGTACCAAACTCTAATGGCAGGTTTCCTTCAGTTTCAATTACTATTCTGTTACAAGTAAGTTTCTTGCCTTCCCGTTCGAGGAGGCAAGGTACCCTATCAGTGTCTGTACAGGTGCCTGCGAGGCGCATGAGTTAATAGTGTTACCGAAGATCGCTCGCCTGTCGCGTAACACTGGCGCCGCGCGTTACGGAGCTGACAAACAGCTTAGATTCTACTCGAGACGGCTCATTAAGCCCCATGTCAGCAGGCTGAACAGATAAGGAGTTAATTAGCTAGCTCCGGCCCGACGAGCACATCGAGACGCCTGCGAAGTTCCCCTTCTGTACACAGAGTATGGTGCTCATCTAAGGGGCACTGCTGGTACACTTACTAAATGAACAAAGCAAATCTGCTCGAAGACACAAACACATTTTGTCAATAACAAAATGTAACAGACAGTTATAGGGGTGAACTTACTTTTTTGTATATACTTAAAACACGGCAATCGCAGCAGAAAGTCATATGAGCCGAGGTCATTAACGACGTTCAGATTGCACAGTTTTATTTTCATCTATCATCCATCTAATTAATTTTAGGTACATTTATTTAGCATATGACACGTAAGTTCATTTCAATGTTGAACTACATTACATTATATCTAAAGACTTATTATTTTGTCACAAACAGACATATAGTCCTTGTACGAGTACTTATTGATGAAATGTGCGGTTTCCATCAAGAGCTCCTCATAATCATGTCTATATGTTCTAGTGATGCATTCATCCCTGACGTGTTAGATATTCTGCCTCGGTACGCCGCAATATCATGCTGGTGAGGGGAGCATTCCCCATTTAAAAAGTGAATCTGCTTATCTTCCACGTCCCGTGCTCAGCCGGTTGAGAGTTGGCCATATCTTACAGGGTCGATCAAACCCACGACTGTCTCTTATTACAAGGCAATAATTGGCATTTTTCTTGGACACTTTGAAACCATTATTTCCTCCAGGAATTAATCCCAGTGAGACTGATCTCAGGTGCAAGTGGAGGACGTGTTGAATAACGTCTGTTGATTCTGAGATCTGGGATGTCAGAACCCACCGGTGGTCCAGTCTTTGCTAAGGTCTTATTGTAGTCCCTGATCGGAGCTTGATTTCTTCGGAGGTTTGGGGGTAGTATGTGACTCAGAACAGAGAGACAGGTGGAGTAGGACTCATTGTTCCCGAAACGATATGTATTGTATTATTATGTTAGACATCAGTCTTGCTTTCATGAACACTGTGCAACCATGCTGGTGCGGTACTCCGCACCAGCGTGTATGAACGTCAATACAGAAGTCCATAGACTTGCCACTGATGATGCCCATGTGGTTCCACAACGTTTTCGAACAAGATAACTTCCTATACTCACAATAACAGCAATTTTTGTGAGTTTCGATATAAAATACATAGTTCCATTGAGGGTGACAGCCAGGGGTATGTTGACTCATTATTGTGGTTAAGGCGTGTGGCATCGGTATAAACTTCCAGAACTCTATTGGATTGTCTGTTATTAAGATAGAAGCAAGTCACTTCTGCTGTAGCTGCACGAGATCTAACCCTCCATTTTCGGAAGTATTCTACCTGTACAGAAAAATCAAATGTAAGGATTTCTTCTATAGTTCCAAAACTGTGTGCCTTATGGCTGTGGTCCAGTGATCAGAATAACCAATCTCGTTATAAACTGTTTCTGGGATATCGACAAAGTAAAGAGTAATTATCCAATCTTAAGAGAAGACATTTTTGAGTAATTTCTCGCTATTGATTTTGTTCGTCTGTTTCCTCTGTCAACAGTCATGTTCTCAATACGATTTGTAACTTTTTGGCATAGCATTAGTTTACAGGGTAGGCTTTGTCAGCAGAAGATACCGTAAGTGCTGATGAGAGCCACTATTTACAGAATTATTTACAGAACGCATGCGAAGGGAGAGATTTCCCAAAAACTGTAACACTGGTATAATTATTCTGTAACACAAGATAGGAGATAGGCAGGCCATAAAAAAGTTATATGCCTGTCAACTCATCTCCATCATGGAAATATATTCACTAAAGTTGTTACTTGACTCATAGTTTAAAAAACATCAAGTTTTAATCAAGGACCGGCCGCTGTGGCCGAGCGGTTCTAGGCGCTTCAGTTTGGAACCGCGCGACCGCTACGGTCGCAGGTTCGAATCCTGCCCCGGGCATGGATGTGTGTGATGTCCTTAGATTAGTTAGATTTAAGGAGTTCTAAGTTCCAGGGGACTGATGACCTCAGATTTTAAGTTCCGTGGTGCTCAGAGCCATTTGAACCATTTTTTTTTTTTTTTTTAATCAAGGGAAGGAACAAGATCGCTTCATAAGTGATACAGCATGATGGACCACTTAGAAGTCGCGAATTAAGATGTAGTACGCGGACATGAGTGTCTTCACCTGAAGTTCATGAAGTTTGGGATGGATTTTGATTCGATTTGAGCACAACAAGTACTAATAACGTATGTAACATACTGAATAATGGTGCATAAATGCTTGAACTTCAGTTAGGCTTCATCACGATAGCGACAATTTCAGATAAAGGCAACGAGTTCCCATGTCACCAAAAATGTACGAAAACCGTTCTTTCACTGAGACAATGGAGAGATGCATGTGGGGAATTATTAAGAGAGACAGGAAAATAAACACACAAGGGAAAAGACTGGAGGGAAAGACACAGTTATGATTCTGGAGAAATTGAAACAGCGGACGGTGGGACGTTTACTGTGGGCAATAAATTATGGACGGACCAACGAAGTTCTTAGTTGGATACTAAGATGTAATCAAAGAAGATGAAGATGACGTAATGGATGACGGTCAAAGAAAGGAATATGTAAGGGGATAATACTTAAGCCCGAATACCACGATGTATATAAACGTCTAAGTGAGTGGTTTTAATTACCAGTGGATGTGAAATAACTGATGATGACTATGCTGACCAATCGGATCTTACACTCCTGGAAATGGAAAAAAGAACACATTGACACCGGTGTGTCAGACCCACCATACTTGCTCCGGACACTGCGAGAGGGCTGTACAAGCAATGATCACACGCACGGCACAGCGGACACACCAGGAACCGCGGTGTTGGCCGTCGAATGGCGCTAGCTGCGCAGCATTTGTGCACCGCCGCCGTCAGTGTCAGCCAGTTTGCCGTGGCATACGGAGCTCCATCGCAGTCTTTAACACTGGTAGCATGCCGCGACAGCGTGGACGTGAACCGTATGTGCAGTTGACGGACTTTGAGCGAGGGCGTATAGTGGGCATGCGGGAGGCCGGGTGGACGTACCGCCGAATTGCTCAACACGTGGGGCGTGAGGTCTCCACAGTACATCGATGTTGTCGCCAGTGGTCGGCGGAAGGTGCACGTGCCCGTCGACCTGGGACCGGACCGCAGCGACGCACGGATGCACGCCAAGACCGTAGGATCCTACGCAGTGCCGTAGGGGACCGCACCGCCACTTCCCAGCAAATTACGGACACTGTTGCTCCTGGGGTATCGGCGAGGACCATTCGCCACCGTCTCCATGAAGCTGGGCTACGGTCCCGCACACCGTTAGGCCGTCTTCCGCTCACGCCCCAACATCGTGCAGCCCGCCTCCAGTGGTGTCGCGACAGGCGTGAATGGAGGGACGAATGGAGACGTGTCGTCTTCAGCGATGAGAGTCGCTTCTGCCTTGGTGCCAATGATGGTCGTATGCGTGTTTGGCGCCGTGCAGGTGAGCGCCACAATCAGGACTGCATAAGACCGAGGCACACATTGCCAACACCCGGCATCATGGTGTGGGGAGCGATCTCCTACACTGGCCGTACACCACTGGTGATCGTCGAGGGGACACTGAATAGTGCACGGTACATCCAAACCGTCATCGAACCCATCGTTCTACCATTCCTAGACCGGCAAGGGAACTTGCTGTTCCAACAGGACAATGCACGTCCGCATGTATCACGTGCCACCCAACGTGCTCTAGAAGGTGTAAGTCAACTACCCTGGCCAGTAAGATCTCCGGATCTGTCCCCCATTGAGCATGTTTGGGACTGGATGAAGCGTCGTCTCACGCGGTCTGCACGTCCAGCACGAACGCTGGTCCAACTGAGGCGCCAGGTGGAAATGGCATGGCAAGCCGTTCCACAGGACTACATCCAGCATCTCTACGATCGTCTCCATGGGAGAATAGCAGCCTGCATTGCTGCGAAAGGTGGATATACACTGTACTAGTGCCGACATTGTGCATGCTCTGTTGCCTGTGTCTATGTGCCTGTGGTTCTGTCAGTGTGATCATGTGATGTATCTGACCCCAGGAATGCATCAATAAAGTTTCCCCTTCCTGGGACAATGAATTCACGGTGTTCTTATTTCAATTTCCAGGAGTGTACTTACCGAGTAGCCCTCGTAATGTAAAAACATTTTTTGATAAAAAAAACGTGTTTCTGTTGCAAATTCTATTTTGTCGTTACTGACTAACGGCCATTCTGAAGTTTCAGTACATTTGTATGTCCGTAACACGTTTCGTTATTCGCATGTTTTCCTTCCATCACGCACTTTTTCGGTGAATGGGACCACGTCAGTAATTTCGTATTCATTACTCCCACGACATTTGAGATACTTTCCTCCTTAGTTGCTTGTACTGGGATTAACACTGATTAATATACTTTCTTGTTATCGTAAAATACTGTTCGAGCTTTGTATATTATTTCTTATTTGCACACAGTAAAGAAGGCAATGTAGTTTTCAGGGAAACATAGTTTTCAGGATAATGTAGTTTTCTTCGATTAAAGATTCTAATACTATACGTGAAGTGTATATACAGGAAATCCAAGGGTATTTACATACATAATTCACATGTTATCAAGTATGTTTGCATCTAGAGTGTGCCAATGGCACTACTGCTATGTTTACGACCTGCTGCCCGCTCAGTGATCTGATGTCAGGCGTTTTATACAAGGTGGGCGGTAAATAACTAGGTATCATTAAATAGCTGTTAAGTTTTTAATATTGATGGAATAATATTGGAAACAGCGCAGACATACAGAACATTAAAAGTGTAGCGGTTTTCCTGTGGCGGCCAGAGGCGATACACTCAACAACAACGAAGATGGCCGATCGCCTTACAGTTTGTGAACGAACACAGAGTATTTCCCACTATGAGATGTGGAATTCGCTGGTTCTTGGGTGAACGAAGGAATGCCGCAATTCGTCCGGAGACAATAAAGTGTTGTCACACGACGCTAATGACCACAGGTTCGGTGACTGATGCAGCAAAAATGGGTCGTCCATCCACGTCTCGGTGTCCTGAATATGTGGCGATTGTGCAGAACATGTTCAATCGCTCCGGGGAAATGAACAAGCCAGGCAGCTTGTGAGAGCGGACTCAGAAGACACGCTGTACATCAGGTGTTGCATAAAGAATTATACTTTCGATCATGGAAACGCCATTACGTGCAGCAGCTAACACCAGAAGCTGTGATCGCAGAGTGGAGTATAGGGAGTTGGTGTTGGGTTGACACAAAGATTGGCCTCAATTATTTCTTAACATCCTCAGTAGTGACGAGGCAGGATTCAAAGTGGGAGATACTGTCCAGCGGCACAGTCGCCGTTACTGGGAGGAACAGGATCCTTGAGTTACTGTGGAGAAGATGCTTTCTCCTCCAAAAGCGACCGTGAGGTATGAAATAATGGCCACAAATGTCATCTGCCCACATCTCCTAGCTGACACAGTAAACAGCGATCGATAGCTTCAAATACTTCAGGATTACGTTTGGCTCAAGGTATCTGGATGAGAAAATACCGACGATATTACCTTCATGCAAGACGACGTACCGTCTCACTTTCCTAATGTCGTGCGGAATTGGTTGGATGACAAGTTTCCAGGACGTTGGCTAGGGAGACGTGGACCTAACTAATGGCCTGCAAGAAGCCCAGACCTGACACCCAGTGACTTTTTTACGTGGCTGGGCAAGAGAGGAAGTGTACTGTACGAAATCTCGCACACTAGACTAATTGGAAGCACGAATTCCGGAAGTTCTTAGCAAAATGGCACACAACTTCCTCCAGAAAACTGTGAATTCCATTCCAGGTCGCTTGAGGAGACTGGTCGACGCCACAGGTGCCTACATCTAAATATAATGGACTTTTTATATATGCAGTCATGTTCCCATGTAACAGTGTAAATACTGAATTAATATCAAATATATATCTCTGCAAAGATAAAAGTTATACGTCAGTTTCAATACCTAGTTACTTCGCGTCCCTGCTTTATATAACGACAATAGATAAAGAAAATAACTAATACCTGTTGATTCATTTATCTCGAAGGTACATGAGCGACACTGCCTTGATATATTGGTTTGTGTAAAATGCGGAACACTTGTTTAATATTAACTTGCCTCTTCTTCGTCGAGTTGTCATATGATGCCCGTCTCATGACAAGCGGTACATTTTTAGTGAGAACACTGCTCAGAAGTGTCACAAGCATGACACTGAAAAACAAACATGCAGATTCTGTGTCCTAAACACACCATCGTAATGGTTATGCTAATGAATTTATAAGCAGTAATTGATCTCATATTTCCCATCACGTAACTGGTTTCCTGAAGGCAGTCGGCATTTAAATCAAACGAAATCGAACGTTGAAAAAGCGCGCTGTAGTTATGTTTGTTAATGGTGGACAAATATTTGAATTGTATACTCGCTTGCATACGATGTATCATAATGGCGTCGGGGATAAGACATACGCGGTAAGTAAAGAGACAAAGAGAATTGGATGGTTACACCGCGGAAAATGTTTTCCCATTAATAGTAACAGTTCCCTCCTCTATTACTTCGTACAACAAATTTCATGTCGTTTATTCTGTGAGGAATAACAGAAACCAAAATAGGAATCGAGTACTTTATACCAATTCACCGCACAAAATGACGCTAGAAAAGTAACTGCATATTAACTAAATACATAAGAAAGCTCTTTGTGAAGTTTTACTACTTCAGCATACCCTAACAGAAAAAAATTCTCTGCTAGATTCAAAGTAAAAACAGTGAATTGAATAAGAAAGGTCATTAAAGGACTCTGTGCTGAGTAACGGTCCGTTGCACAATAATAACATG
Organism: Schistocerca americana; assembly: GCF_021461395.2. NCBI lineage: Eukaryota > Metazoa > Arthropoda > Insecta > Orthoptera > Acrididae > Schistocerca > Schistocerca americana. The sequence goes on along the minus strand of NC_060119.1, from coordinate 920,409,923 downwards.
TCAAGAAGTTGCAGCAGCAAGTAATTTGCTTATGGTACACAGGCTTGTATATGGTTTTACATTCCTTGTACCTTATTTTTGTAAATTTGTGTTCGCGCCCGTGCGAACAAAGAAGGCTTTTTCAAGAAACTGCCATAAAATTTATCAAATAACTTTTAGAGTATGTTTTAAGTATCAACTAGGTAGGGAAGCGCAACTTCTAGAGGAATAATCAGTCCCTGAATTTCGTACGTTGTGGGATACTTACTAAGATGCTCTCTACAGCGTATTGCCGTGTTAGACCCTAAGCGCTTTCAAAGTGGCCGTCAGGCACACTGCTTGATATTCCTCTAAGCCGAGGGCGGTGAAAACCTATTTCTTAGTCATGTCTGTGTTATATGCAGCTTCTGGAGTATTTACTTGGAAAATTACGATTGTGAACCTATCAGACAGCGTCTAGAGTGCACTGGTCGTAAATCTCTGTTCAACAGGTTTGCTTGTTCAAGGCCTGCTTGGGTGGACAGCATTTCCATACCTGACCCATTATTCATCTTGCCGATGCAGTTTTCACAAAGAAGCGCGTCCCTCTTGAAACACCAGTTGTCTTTTGTATCTGACCTAGGTATTAAGTGTTTTGTATATGTGCTAGGCTTTCACCGTTAATAAACTCGTCTACGCGACACCTTCAAGCGTTGTAGTGGTTTCTGTGTGAACGACTATGCAAACTGTCCCAGAAGGAATGGACAGTATTGAGATTTAACACAGGAACGTTCATTCAGTACAAGGG